>NW_026600682.1:80000-150740 GCF_029448725.1 Salvelinus fontinalis | reverse complement strand
GAAAAGCTCCTGGTCACCTCCAGCTGCTAGGAACAGAGGGAGGGAGGGGTACGGTGGGGGTCAAGCAGCACATTCTCCCCCCTAAGGATAGGCAGGGGTGTTTGTGTGTTTTTTCACTGTCTAATCATGCCATGAGGTTGTTTAGTGACAGACATGTATCTAAAAGAAATGTATCACTTGATAGTTTCATTTTAGAGAGACAAATAACCATGTTGTTATAGCAAAATTCTATATATCCTAACATTTTTAAAGTTATTAAATACAGTAATATGAGATCTGTTTTTAAAACATTTACTTTTTTACATTTTTGTTTATTAACAGATGCTCTTATGCGGAGCGGCTTACAGTTAGTGCATTCATCTTAAGCCAGCTGGGTGAGACAACCACATATCACTGTCAAGTATACAGCATACGAACATTCCATTCCAGCTTAACAATGGTTATATAGTGTTTCTGAGAATTCAAAATATTTTACACATTTGAAGTTACCCATGATGAGGAATCTTTCCTCATGAAAAAGAACACAAGTGAAAAATTGGTGGATATAGCATTTTGGAATTAACACGCTTCAATGACACTGCTTAAGGAGGGAGAAGTAATTGCTTGGAGGGGCTAATGAGTACTGAATAACTGCTCTGTTATTGTGACTGTCTAAGCGATCATTGAGTATTTGGTACAGGGTCAAGGGTCAAAGTTAGCTTTAATCTCTGGAAAGGTTTTCAGTTGTATGTTTTCCTGCATCTTTATTGTGTAATCTCTCTCTGCCATGTATGTATAGGCTACTTTGTCTTGCTTCAGAGTAGCCTATAGCCAGAATCCCACCGTAGAAACGTGGAGGCAATTATTTTTTATAAAGACTTCCTCATTATGCTTTCTCCTGTACTATTGGTTTTCTTTCAACTTCATTATCTAGCAGCCAAAGGCATGATCATATTATCACCCCGTGATAGTGTAGTTGTTGAGTCTTTAAATCCCCTCTCCTTTTACATTTCTAACAGATATTACCATCTCTGTCCATGTCACCGCTCACATGTGCAGTGGGCATTTTAGAATGGTGTTTTGCCACAAGTTGCATTTCAGAACATTTACAAGTAGGCCTAGCGACGTGCGTACATTGCCGCGCCTAAAATTTGAGGAAATATTAGTTTACCATCATTTTAAGTTAAACATTCCTATTTGTTCAATCAGCCTTATTAGTTGATACAGTGTATACCTCCACTACACTACTTTGATATGTATCAGTGGGGGATAATAAGTGGGTATGTGGCGTATACCTGCGTATACCCTCCACTACACTACTGATTGAAAGTAATAGGTAGTGTGACTTTATTCACCATGAACAGCGATCAGCGTTTACCTACCAATGTTTTTTACCACTAAATCTCCGGTTAACACCAGATCATCAGAGTAGGGGCTAGACCCAGTTAACATCAGATCATCAGGGTAGGGGCTAGGCCCAGTTAACACCAGATCATCAGGGTAGGGGCTAGGCCCAGTTAACACCAGATCATCAGGGTAGGGGCTAGGCCCAGTTAACATCAGATCATCAGGGTAGGGCCTAGGCCCAGTTAACACCAGATAATCAGGGTAGGGGCTAGACCCAGTTAACACCAGATCATCAGGGTAGGGGTTAGGCCCAGTTAACACCAGATCATCAGGGTAGGGGTTAGGCCCAGTTAACATCAGATCATCAGGGTAGGGGTTAGGCCCAGTTAACATCAGATCATCAGGGTAGGGGCTAGGCCCAGTTAACACCAGATCATCAGGGTAGGGCCTAGGCCCAGTTAACACCAGATAATCAGGGTAGGGGTTAGGCCCAGTTAACACCAGATCATCAGGGTAGGGGCTAGGCCCAGTTAACACCAGATAATCAGGGTAGGGGTTAGGCCCAGTTAACATCAGATCATCAGGGTAGGGGCTAGGCCCAGTTAACACCAGATCAGTAAGGTAGGGGTTAGGCCCAGTTAACACCAGATCATCAGGGTAGGGGTTAGGCCCAGCTAACACCAGATCATCAGGGTAGGGGCTAGGCCCAGTTAACACCAGATCATCAGGGTAGGGGCTAGGCCCAGTTAACACCAGATCATCAGGGTAGGGGCTAGGCCCAGTTAACACCAGATCATCAGTGTGGGGTTAGGCCCAGCTAACACCAGATCATCAGGGTAGGGGCTAGGCCCAGTTAACACCAGATCATCAGGGTGGGGGCTAGGCCCAGTTAACACCAGATCATCAGGGTAGGGGCTAGGCCCAATTAACACCAGATCATCATGGTAGGGGTTAGGCCCAGATAACACCAGATCATCAGGGTAGGGGCTAGGCCCAGTTAACACCAGATCATCAGGGTAGGGGCTAGGCCCAGTTAACACCAGATCATCAGTGTAGGGTTAGGCCCAGTTAACACCAGATCATCAGGGTAGGGGATAGGCCCAGCTAACACCAGATCATCAGGGTAGGGGTTAGGCCCAGTTAACACCAGATCATCAGGGTAGGGGCTAGGCCCAGTTAACACCAGATCATCAGGGTAGGGGCTAGGCCCAGTTAACACCAGATCAGCTGGTGTCAAAGCACTCAAACCACTTTGGGAGGGATGGACCATAGAGGTCAGTCAAGCTACACACAAAAAAAATCTTAACTTTGACCAAAGCAAAGCACATGTGTAAATGATAAATGGTCATTTTTTACCTGACTTACGGTATCTTACTGTTTTTAGATTCACAACATTTGATACTAAACTAGATAATCACAATAATGAAAATAATACAATTTGAGACACAACACACACAGCTACACACACACACACACACACACACACACACACACACACACACACACACACACACACACACACACACACACACACACACACACACACACACACAGCTACACATACAGCTACACACGATGCACACACACATATATCAACACACACAGCTACACACGATGCACACACACATATATCAACACACACAGCTACACACGATGCACACACACATATATCAACACACACAGCTACACACGATGCACACACACATATCAACACACACAACCAACACACATATCAACACACACAGCTACACACGATGCACACACACACAACTACAGACGATGCACACACACATATCAACACACACAGCTACACACGATGCACACACACACAACTAAAGACGATGCACACACACATATCAACACACACAACTACACACGATGCACACACACACACATGTCAACACACACAGCTACACACAATATACACACACATAACAACACACACAACTACACACGATGCACACAGCTACACACGATGCAGACACACATATCAACTACACACAGCTACACACAGCTACACACGATACACACACACATATCAACACACACAGCTACACACAGCTACACACGATGCACACACACACATTAACACACACAGCTACACACAATGCACACACACACATATCAACACACACAACTACACACAGCTACACACGATGCACACTCACATTTTAACACACACAACTACACACGATGCACACACACACAGCTACACACAATGCACACACGCATATCAACACACACAGCTACACACGATAATCACACACATATCAACACACACACACACACACATCAACACAAAGCTACACACGATGCACACACACATATCGCTGCAGATACACATACCAACACATACATTTTACTGCACGTACACAGAGTCGTTGTATATCCACATATTACTGCATAGTATTCTAGTACATAGCATTTCCCATGCAGCAGACTATACAGGAAGTTGTGCCAACAAACCAACATATGGTTTATCTAGCTCCACTGATCATGCCTGGTCTCCGAGTTTGATTGGCTGATTGTTACCCTGGTAAAATGGTACAGCTCCCAAACCAAGGTGACGTGTTCCAGTTAAACAGTTATGTGTTAGTGTTACCCCAGGTGTGTGTTAGTGTTACCCCAGGTGTGTGTTAGTGTTACCCCAGGTGTGTGCTAGTGTTACCCCAGGTGTGTGTTAGTGTTACCCCAGGTGTGTGCTAGTGTTACCCCAGGTGTGTATTAGTGTTACCCCAGGTGTGTGCTAGTGTTACCCCAGGTGTGTGTTAGTGTTACCCCAGGTGTTTGCTAGTGTTACCCCAGGTGTGTGCTAGTGTTACCCCAGGTGTGTGCTAGTGTTACCCCAGGTGTGTGTTAGTGTTACCCAAGGTGTGTGTTAGTGTTACCCCAGGTGTGTGCTAGTGTTACCCCAGGTGTGTGTTAGTGTTACCCCAGGTGTGTGCTAGTGTTACCCCAGGTGTGTGCTAGTGTTACCCCAGGTGTGTGTTAGTGTTACCCCAGGTGTGTATTAGTGTTACCCCAGGTGTGTGTTAATGTTACCCCAGGTGTGTGTTAGTGTTACTCCAGGTGTGTGCTAGTGTTACCCCAGGTGTGTGCTAGTGTTACCCCAGGTGTTTGCTAGTGTTACCCCAGGTGTGTGTTAATGTTACCCCAGGTGTGTGCTAGTGTTACCCCAGGTGTGTGCTACTGTTACCCCAGGTGTGTGCTAGTGTTACCCCAGGTGTGTGCTAGTGTTACCCCAGGTGTGTGTTAGTGTTACCCCAGGTGTGTGCTAGTGTTACCCCAGGTGTGTGCTAGTGTTACCCCAGGTGTGTGCTAGTGTTACCCCAGGTGTGTGCTAGTGTTACCCCAGGTGTGTGTTAATGTTACCCCATGTGTGTGCTAGTGTTACCCCAGGTGTGTGTTAGTTTTACCCCAGGTGTGTGTTAGTGTTACCCCAGGTGTCTGTGTGCGTGTTAGTGTTACCCCAGGTGTGTGTTAGTGTTACCCCAGGTGTCTGTGTGTGTGTTAGTGTTACCCCAGGTGTGTATTAGTGTTACCCCAGGTGTCTGTGTGCGTGTTAGTGTTACCCCAGGTGTTTGTTAGTGTTACCCCAGGTGTGAGCTAGTGTTACCCCAGGTGTGTGCTAGTGTTACCCCAGGTGTGTGCTAGTGTTACCCCAGGTGTGTGTTAGTGTTACCCCAGGTGTCTGTGTGTGTATTAGTGTTACCCCAGGTGTGTTAGTGTTACCCCAGGTGTGTGCTAGTGTTACCCCAGGTGTTTGCTAGTGTTACCCCAGGTGTGTGTTAGTGTTACCCCAGGTGTGTGTTAGTGTTACCCCAGGTGTGTGTTAGTGTTACCCCAGGTGTGTGTTAGTGTTACCCCAGGTGTGTGTTAGTGTTACCCCAGGTGTGTGCTAGTGTTACCCCAGGTGTGTGTTAGTGTTACCCCAGGTGTGTGCTAGTGTTACCCCAGGTGTGTGCTAGTGTTACCCCAGGGGACCAGTTACCCAAGGTGACCATTTCACTGGGGGTGACCAGTGAAATATACCTGTGGGAGCACGTGCTACGGGTGGGTGTTGCTATGGTGACCAGTAAGCTGAGATAAGGCAGGGCCTTACCTACCAAAAACCTATAGATGACCTGGAGTCAGTGGGTTTGGCGACAATATGAAGCGAGGGCCAGCCAACAAGAGCATACAGGTTGCAGTGGGTGGGTAGTATATGGGGCTTTGGTGACAAAACAGATGGCACTGTGATAAACTACATCCAGTTTGCTGAGTAGATTGTTGGAAGCTATTTTGTAAATGACATCGCCGAAGTCGAGGATCAGTAGGATAGTCAGTTTTACGAGGGTATGCTGTGAAAGGATCCAGGAAACCACATGATTTGGATGGAACCCATCCTCCTTATAAAACATGTTTTGTTCCCAAAAGGTACCGAAATTGTCAACAAAAGTTACACCCATTGAGCTGCAATAATGACGTAGCTTGTTTCCTTCTGAAGCATTCAATGCCATGAATCAGAGAGGGCACAGGGCCAGATAGGATGGATCTTTTGTTAGTGTCTAGCAGAGAGTCAATCAACTCTTTAAAATCCTGTTACAACTGTTCAGAGCTGCCCTTCATAAGTCATTAAACCCACATGGACTACGATGGTGCTGTGCACACAGAATGTAGAATCAAAAGTAAGTGGAAATGGAGTGCAGTAAAGCCCATTCTGAAGAACAAAGTTGCCAAACAATGTTTGTTATCCTGGTTGTGTCTATTCCAACAATGACTAGCAATATTCCACTTCAGGAGAGATGTGTCATGTCCTCGTCAGAGGCCAGCTGAGGACAATACTCCACCTCAGCTGCAGCTAGAACCAGCGCCAGTCCGGTGTGCCTGTCTGGTGCTACAGACAGACAGGTGGAAACCACTAACAGGTGCCGAAGGCTCCTGTCCACCAAAGCATTGATCTCTCTGTCTGGCTCTCCATCTGGATCTCTGTCCGTCTCTCCGTCTGGCTCTCTGTCAGTCTCTCCGTCTGGCTCTCTGTCAGTCTCTCCGTCTGGCTCTCTGTCAGTCTCTCCGTCTGGCTCTCTGTCAGTCTCTCCGTCTGGCTCTCTGTCAGTCTCTCTGTCAGTCTCTCTGTCTGGCTCTCTGTCAGTCTCTCTGTCTATCTCTCTGTCTGTCTCTCCGTCTGGCTCTCTGTCAGTCTCTCCGTCTGGCTCTCTGTCAGTCTCTCTGTCTGGCTCTCTGTCTGGCTCTCTGTCTGGCTCTCTGTCTGGCTCTCCATCTGGCTCTCTGTCAGTCTCTCCGTCTGGCTCTCCGTCTGGCTCTCTGTCAGTCTCTCCGTCTGTCTCTCTGTCAGTCTCTCTGTCTGTCTCTCTGTCAGTCTCTCTGTCTGTCTCTCCGTCTGTCTCTCTGTCAGTCTCTCTGTCTGTCTCTCTGTCAGTCTCTCTGTCTGGCTCTGTCAGTCTCTCTGTCTGGCTCTGTCAGTCTCTCTGTCTGGCTCTGTCAGTCTCTCTGTCTGGCTCTGTCAGTCTCTCCGTCTGTCTCTCTGTCAGTCTCTCTGTCTGTCTCTCTGTCAGTCTCTCTGTCAGTCTCTCTGTCTGTCTCTCCGTCTGTCTCTCTGTCAGTCTCTCTGTCTGTCTCTCTGTCAGTCTCTCTGTCTGGCTCTGTCAGTCTCTCTGTCTGGCTCTGTCAGTCTCTCTGTCTGGCTCTGTCAGTCTCTCTGTCTGGCTCTCTGTCAGTCTCTCTGTCAGTCTCTCCGTCTGGCTCTCTGTCAGTCTCTCCGTCTGGCTCTCTGTCAGTCTCTCTGTCAGTCTCTCTGTCAGTCTCTCTGTCAGTCTCTCTGTCAGTCTCTCTGTCAGTCTCTCTGTCAGTCTCTCTGTCAGTCTCTCCGTCTGGCTCTCCGTCTGGCTCTCCGTCTGGCTCTGCGCTCGTGTGTTCACTTTGGTCACTCACAAACAGATGGTTGTCAGGGTGGGGCATGAAACAGGTTAAACAGAATCCTTACAGAAAGAGTGGCTGTATTTCAACCTCTATAACAAGAAAACTACAGCTTTGACCTATAAACCATATGGCCTTCTTCCCTTGTCTCCTTTCTATCCTCACCGATCTGAAAGTCTGGTGGGCTGAAACATGGATGTCCACATGTCCACTGCCTGGTAAATTAGATTGAACATATCTGTTGCCTTTGACAAGGTGGTGAAAGAAAACAGTCAAGGAGAAGATGCTGTCTGAAACGGTGTTGATGTGTGAAGCAGACGGAGAGGTTTTGAATAGAACTAAAGATATGTGTTGATTAGAAGCTGCTCATCTGTTGTTCTTTATAAATGCTGTTTTGAATTAAAATAAAATTGTACCTAAACAACAATGAAGAAGGCTGCCAAGCTGAAACGTCTGTGTTCGCCGTCCCTGATACAATAATAAAATTAATTGAATAATGAAGTAAGCTTTATGCAACATCTTTTTTTAGTGCAGATTCATCGCACCTTTTTGTTTGTGTGAATTTGCAGGTTTTACACTCCAGCCAAGCATTCTGGGAGAGCCCCATGGTTCTATTTTGTTGAACTGGAACACCGACTGTGAGCCAGGCCTATGATCCCAACATCAGTACCAGACCTCACTAATGCTCTCGTGGCTGAATGGAAGCAAGTCCCTGCAGCAATGTTCAAAAAACGAGTGGAAAACCTTCCCAGAAGAGTGGAGGTTGTTATAGCAGCAAAGGGGGGACCAACTCCCTATTAATGCCATGATTTTGGAATGAGATGTTTGACAAGCAGGTGTCCACATACTATTGGTCAAGTAGTGAATATGTTGCCTGGATATTCAAAATAAAATAAAATCTAATTGTATTTGTCACATGCGCTGAATACAACCTAACAGTGAAGTGCTTTCTTACAAGCTCTTAACCAACAATGAGGTTTTAAGAAAAATAATTAATGTAGCTACTGTAGCTAATGTAGCTAGTAATGTGTTCTATAAGTACGCTATGTGTCATTTCTGTTTCAAATTACTACTAGACAGATTCAGTATGGCCCAAGTCCTGAGTTACTGCTCCATCTTCCTGTTGTGCACAATGTGCCAGGAACAGTTTTTCCTGTGCACGGCCCTCACTTCCTCCTCCTCCCTCTCTCAACCCCTCCACACTCTCTCTCCCCCTCTCCTCCCTCTCTCAACCCCTCCACACTCTCTCTCCCCCTCTCCTCCCTCTCTCAACCCCTCCACACTCTCTCTCAACCCCTCCACACTCTCTCTCCCCCTCTCCTCCCTCTCTCAACCCCTCCACACTCTCTCTCAACCCCTCCACACTCTCTCTCCCCCTCTCTCAACCCCTCCACACTCTCTCTCCCCCTCTCCCCCCTCTCTCAACCCCTCCATACTCTCTCTCAACCCCTCCACACTCTCTCCCCCCTCTCCTCCCTCTCTCAACCCCTCCACACTCTCTCTCCCCTCTCCTCCCTCTCTCAACCCCTCCACTCTCCCCCTCCACACTCTCTCTCCCCCTCCACATTTTCTCTCCCCCTGACACCCTTCACTCTCTCTCCCCTCTCCTCCCTCTCTCAACCCCTCCACGCTCTCTCTTCCCCTCCACACTCTTTCACCCCCTCCACATCCCTCTCCCCCCTTCTCATCCCTCTCCTCTCTCTCTCCCCCTTCTCATCCCTCTCCTCTCTCTCCCCCCTTCTCATCCCTCTCCTCTCTCTCTCCCCCTTCGCATCCCTCTCCTCTCTCTCTCCCCCTTCTCATCCCTCCTCTCATCCCTCTCCTCTCTCTCTCCCTTCTCCTCTCTCTCTCCCCTTCTCATCCCTCTCCCCTCTCTCATCCCCCTCTCTCCCCTTCTCATCCCTCTTCTCTCTCTCCCCCCTTCTCATCCCTCTTCTCTCTCTCTCCCCTTCTCATCCCTCTTCTCTCTCTCTCCCCTTCTCATCCCTCTCTTTTCTCTCTCTTCCCTTCTCATCCCTCTCCCCCTTCTCATCCCTCTCCTCTCTCTCCCCCTTCTCATCCCTCTCCTCTCTCTCCCCTTCTCATCCCTCTCCTTTCTCTCTCCCCCTTCTCATCCCTCTCCTCCCTCTCTCCCCTTCTCATCCCTCTCCTCTCTCTCTCCCCTTCTCATCCCTCTCCTCTCTCTCTCCCCCTTCTCCTCCCTCTCTCCCCTTCTCATCCCTCTCCTCTCTCTCTCCCCCTTCTCATCCCTCCTCTCCCTCTCCCCCTTCTCATCCCTCCTCTCCCTCTCCCCCTTCTCATCCCTCTCCTCTCTCTCTCCCTTCTCCTCTCTCTCTCCCCTTCTCTTCCCTCTCCCCCCTCTACCTGCAGAATACGTTTTCAGGACTTTGCAGTAAAGTCCTCTCTTTCAGCTGAGGAGCTCACCAGTGGCGTACTGCAGTTTTGCCTCCAGGGGGGCCCCTCAACCCCAAAAACCAACACATGACCCCAGAGCCCCACCTTTTTGGGGTGGTACATGACCCCAGAGCCCCACCTTTTTGGGGTGGTACATGACCCCAGAGCCCCACCTTTTTGGGGTGGTACATGACCCCAGAGCCCCACCTGTTTGGGATGGTACATGACCCCAGAACCCCACCTTTTTGGGGTGGTACATGACCCCAGAGCCCCACCTTTTTGGGGTGGTACATGACCCCAGAGCCCCACCTTATTGGGGCGGTGCATGACCCCAGAGCCCCACCTTTTTGGGGCGGTACATGACCCCAGAGCCCCACCTTTTTGGGGTGGTACATGACCCCAGAGCCCCACCTTTTTGGGGCGGTACATGACCCCAGAGCCCCACCTTTTTGGGGCGGTACATGACCCCAGAGCCCCACCTTTTTGGGGCGGTACATGACCCCAGAGCCCCACCTTTTTGGGGTGGTACATGACCCCAGAGCCCCACCTTTTTGGGGTGGTACATGACCCCAGAGCCCCACCTTTTTGGGGTGGTACATGACCCCAGAGCCCCACCTTTTTGGGGCGGTACATGACCCCAGAGCCCCACCTTTTTGGGGCGGTACATGACTCCAGAGCCCCACCTCTTTGGGGCGGTACATGACCCCAGAGCCCCACCTTTTTGGGGTGGTACATGACCCCAGAGACCCACCTTTTTGGGGTGGTACATGATCCCAGAGCCCCACCTTTTTGGGGTGGTACATGACCCCAGAGCCCCACCTTTTTGGGGTGGTACATGACCCCAGAGCCCCACCTTTTTGGGGTGGTACATGACCCTCTATCTGGTCTTTTATCAATGATATGTCCTCACCTCCTGCGTCTTCCATTCTCTCTCTCCCCTTCTCATCCCTCTCCTCTCTCTCCCCCCTTCTCATCCCTCTCCTCTCTCTCTCCCCTTCTCATCCCTCTCCTCTCTCTCTCCCCTTTTCACTAACACACACATGGGGTAACACTAACACACACAGACACCCGGGGTAACATTAATTCACACACAGACACCTGGGGCAACACTAAAACACACCTGCGGTAACACTAACACACACCTGGGGTAACACTAACACACACACAGACACCTGGGGCAACACTAACACACACCTGGGGTAACACTAACACACACCTGGGGTAACACTAACACACACACAGACACCTGGGGCAACACTAACACACACCTGCGGTAACACTAACACACACCTGGGGTAACACTAACACACACACAGACACCTGGGGCAACACTAACACACACCTGGGGTAACACTAACACACACCTGGGGTAACACTAACACACACACAGACACCTGGGGCAACACTAACACACACCTGCGGTAACACTAACACACACCTGGGGTAACACTAACACACACCTGGGGTAACACTAACACACACCTGGGGTAACACTAATACACACCTGGGGTAACACTAACACACACCTGGGGTAACACTAACACACACCTGGGGTAACACTAATACACACACAGACACCTGGGGTAACACTAACACACACCTGGGGTAACACTAATACACACCTGGGGTAACACTAATACACACCTGGGGTAACACTAATACACACCTGGGGTAACACTAACACACACCTGGGGTAACACTAACACACACCTGGGGTAACACTAATACACACACAGACACCTGGGGTAACATTAGCAAACACCTGGGGTTACACTAACACACACCTGGGGTAACACTAACACACACAGACACCTGGGGTAACACTAGCACACACCTGGGGTAACACTAACACACACCTGGGGTAACACTAACACACACCTGGGGTAACACTAATACACACACAGACACCTGGGGTAACACTAACACACACCTGGGGTAACACTAATACACACCTGGGGTAACACTAATACACACCTGGGGTAACACTAATACACACCTGGGGTAACACTAACACACACCTGGGGTAATACTAACACACACCTGGGGTAACAATAATACACACCTGGGGTAACACTAATACACACCTGGGGTAACACTAACACACACCTGGGGTAACACTAACACACACCTGGGGTAACACTAACACACAACAGGGGTAACACTAACACACACCTGGGGTAACACTAATACACACCTGGGGTTACACTAACACACACCTGGGGTAACACTAATACACACACAGACACCTGGGGTAACATTAGCAAACACCTGGGGTAACACTAATACACACACAGACACCTGGGGTAACACTAATAGACACCTGGGGTAACACTAATACACACCTGGGGTAACACTAATACACACACAGACACCTGGGGTAACACTAATACACACACAGACACCTGGGGTAACACTAATACACACCTGGGGTAACACTAACACACACCTGGGGTAACACTAATACACACCTGGGGTAACACTTATACACACCTGGGGTAACACTAACACACACCTGGGGTAAAACTAGCACACACCTGGGGTAACACTAGCAAACACTTGGGGTAACACCGACACACACTTGGGGTAACACTAACACACACCTGGGGTAACACTAACACACACCTGGGGTAACACTAATACACACCTGGGGTAACACTAATACACACCTGGGGTTACACTAACACACACCTGGGGTAACACTAATACACACACAGACACCTGGGGTAACACTAACACACACCTGGGGTAACACTAATACACACCTGGGGTAACACTAACACCTGGGGTAACACTAACACACACACAGACACCTGGGGTAACACTAACACACACCTGGGGTAACACTAATACACACCTGGGGTAACACTAACACACACCTGGGGTAACACTAACACACACAAAGACACCTGGGGTAACACTAACACACACCTGGGGTAACACTAATACACACCTGGGGTAACACTAACACACACCTGGGGTAACACTAATACACACCTGGGGTAACACTAACACACACCTGGGGTAACACTAACACACACCTGGGGCTACACTAACACAAACCTGGGGTAACACTAATACACACACAGACACCTGGGGTAACACTAACACACACCTGGGGTAACACTAATACACACCTGGGGTAACACTAATACACACCTGGGGTAACAATAATACACACCTGGGGTAACACTAACACACACCTGGGGTAACACTAATACACACCTGGGGTAACACTAATACACACCTGGGGTAACACTAACACACACCTGGGGTAACACTAACACACACCTGGGGTAACACTAACACACACCAGGGGTAACACTAACACACACCTGGGGTAACACTAATACACACCTGGGGTTACACTAACACACACCTGGGGTAACACTAATACACACACAGACACCTGGGGTAACATTAGCAAACACCTGGGGTAACACTAATACACACAAAGACACCTGGGGTAACACTAATACACACCTGGGGTAACACTAATACACACCTGGGGTAACACTAATACACACACAGACACCTGGGGTAACACTAATACACACACAGACACCTGGGGTAACACTAATACACACCTGGGGTAACACTAACACACACCTGGGGTAACACTAATACACACCTGGGGTAACACTAATACACACCTGGGGTAACACTAGCACACACCTGGGGTAACACTAGCACACACCTGGGGTAACACTAGCACACACCTGGGGTAACACTAGCAAACACTTGGGGTAACACCGACACACACTTGGGGTAACACTAACACACACCTGGGGTAACACTAACACACACCTGGGGTAACACTAACAGACACCTGGGGTAACACTAATACACACCTGGGGTAACACTAACACACACCTGGGGTAACACTAACACACACCTGGGGTAACACTAACACACACCTGGGGTAACACTAACACACACCTGGAGTAACACTAACACACACCTGGGGTAACACTAACACACACCTGGGGTAACACTAATACACACCTGGGGTAACATTAACACACACCTGGGGTAACACTAATACACACCTGAGGTAACATTAACACACACCTGGGGTAACATTAACACACACCTGGGGTAACACTAATACACACCTGGGGTAACACTAATACACACCTGGGGTAACACTAATACACACACAGACACCTGGGGTAACACTAATACACACCTGGGGTAACACTAACACACCTGGGGTAACACTAACACACACCTGGGGTAACACTAACACACACCTGGAGTAACACTAACACACACCTGGGGTAACACTAACACACACCTGGGGTAACACTAATATACACCTGGGGTAACACTAACACACACCTGGGGTAACACTAATACACACTTGGGGTAACACTAACACACACCTGGGGTAACACTAACACACACCTGGGGTAACACTAACACACACCTGGGGTAACACTAACACACACCTGGGGTAACACTAACACACACCTGGGGTAACACTAACACACCTGGGGTAACACTAACACACACCTGGGGTAATACTAATACACACCTGGGGTAACACTAATACACACCTGGGGTAACATTAACACACACCTGGGGTAACACTAATACACACCTGGGGTAACACTAACACACACCTGGGGTAACACTAATACACACCTGGGGTAACACTAACACACACCTGGGGTAACACTAATACACACCTGCGGTAACACTAACACACACCTGGGGTAACACTAACACACACCAGGGGTAACACTAACACACACCTGGGGTAAAACTAACACACACCTGGGGTAACACTAACACACACCAGGGGTAACACTAACACACACCTGGGGTAACACTAACACACACCTGGGGTAACACTAACACACCAGGGGTAACACTAACACACACCTGGGGTAAAACTAACACACACCTGGGGTAACACTAACACACACCTGGGGTAACACTAACACACACCTGGGGTAACACTAACACACACCTGGGGTAACACTAATACACACACAGACACCTGGGGTAACATTAGCACACACCTGGGGTTACACTAACACACACCTGGGGTAACACTAACACACACAGACACCTGGGGTAACACTAGCACACACCTGGGGTAACACTGACGCACACCTGGGGTAACACTAACACACACCTGGGGTAACACTAATACACACACAGACACCTGGGGTAACACTAACACACACCTGGGGTAACACTGATACACACACAGACACCTGGGGTAACACTAATACACACCTGGGGTAACACTAATACACACACAGACACCTGGGGTAACACTAACACACACCTGGGGTAACACTAATACACACCTGGGGTAACACTAATACACACCTGGGGTAACACTAATACACACCTGGGGTAACACTAACACACACCTGGGGTAACACTAACACACACCTGGGGTAACACTAATACACACCTGGGGTAACACTAATACACACCTGGGGTAACACTAACACACACCTGGGGTAACACTAACACACACCTGGGGTAACACTAACACACACCTGGGGTTACACTAACACACACCTGGGGTAACACTAATACACACACAGACACCTGGGGTAACATTAGCAAACACCTGGGGTAACACTAATACCTACACAGACACCTGGGGTAACACTAATACACACCTGGGGTAACACTAATACACACCTGGGGTAACACTAATACACACACAGACGCCTGGGGTAACACTAACACACACCTGGGGTAACACTAATACACACACAGACACCTGGGGTAACACTAATACACACCTGGGGTAACACTAATACACACCTGGGGTAACACTAACACACACCTGGGGTAACACTAACACACACCTGGGGTAACACTAACACACACCTGGGGTAACACTAACACACACCTGGGGTAACACTAACACACACCTGGGGTAACACTAACACACACCTGGGGTAACACTAACACACACCTGGGGTAACACTAACACACACCAGGGGTAACACTAACACACACCTGGGGTAACACTAACACACACCTGGGGTAACACTAACACACACCTGGGGTAACACTAACACACACCTGGGGTAACACTAACACACACCTGGGGCAACACTAACACACACCTGGGGTAACACTAATACACACACAGAAACCTGGGGTAACATTAGCACACACCTGGGGTTACACTAACACACACCTGGGGTAACACTAACACACACAGACACCTGGGGTAACACTAGCACACACCTGGGGTAACACTGACACACACCTGGGGTAACACTAACACACACCTGGGGTAACACTAATACACACACAGACACCTGGGGTAACACTAATACACACCTGGGGTAACACTAATACACACCTGGGGTAACACTAACACACACCTGGGGTAACACTAATACACACACAGACACCTGGGGTAACACTAATACACACCTGGGGTAACACTAACACACACCTGGGGTAACACTAATACACACCTGGGGCAACACTAATACACACCTGGGGTAACACTAACACACACCTGGGGTAACACTAGCACACACCTGGGGTAACACTAGCAAACACTTGGGGTAACACTAACACACACCTGGGGTAACACTAATACACACCTGGGGTAACACTAACACACACCTGGGGTAACACTAACACACACCTGGGGTAACACTAACACACACACAGACACCTGGGGTAACACTAACACACACCTGGGGTAACACTAATACACACCTGGGGTAACACTAACACACACCTGGGGTAACACTAACACACACACAGACACCTGGGGTAACACTAACACACACCTGGGGTAACACTAATACACACCTGGGGTAACACTAACACACACCTGGGGTAACACTAACACACCTGGGGTAACACTAACACACACCTGGGGTAACACTAACACACACCTGGAGTAACACTAACACACACCTGGGGTAACACTAATACACACCTGGGGTAACATTAACACACACCTGGGGTAACACTAATACACACCTGAGGTAACATTAACACACACCTGGGGTAACATTAACACACACCTTGGGTAACACTAATACACACCTGGGGTAACACTAATACACACCTGGGGTAACACTAATACACACACAGACACCTGGGGTAACACTAATACACACCTGGGGTAACACTAACACACCTGGGGTAACACTAACACACACCTGGGGTAACACTAACACACACCTGGAGTAACACTAACACACACCTGGGGTAACACTAACACACACCTGGGGTAACACTAATATACACCTGGGGTAACACTAACACACACCTGGGGTAACACTAATACACACCTGGGGTAACACTAACACACACCTGGGGTAACACTAACACACACCTGGGGTAACACTAACACACACCTGGGGTAACATTAACACACACCTGGGGTAACATTAACACACACATGGGGTAACACTAGCACACACCTGGGGTAACACTAATACACACCTGGGGTAACACTAATACACACCTGGGGTAACACTAATACACACCTGGCGTAACACTAATACACACCTGGGGTAACACTAATACACACCTGGGGTAACACTAATACACACCTGGGGTAACACTAACACACACCTGGGGTAACACTAACACACACCTGGGGTAACACTAACACATAACTGTTTAACTGGAACACGTAACCTTGGTTTGGGAGCTGTACACTGTTACCAAGGCAACAATCAGCCAATCAAACTCGGAGACCAGGCATGATCAGTGGAGCTAGATAAACCATATGTTGGTTTGTTGGCACAACTTCCTGTATAGTCTGCTGCATGGGAAATGCTATGTACTAGAATACTATGCAGTAATATGTGGATATACAACGACTCTGTGTACGTGTAGTAAAATGTATGTGTTGGTATGTGTATCTGCAGCGATATGTGTGTGTGCATCGTGTGTAGCTGTGTGTTGATGTGTGTGTGTGTGTGTGCATTGTGTGTAGCCATTTTTTTTAGTGTAGCTTGACTGACCTCTATGGTCCATCACTCCCAAAGTGATGGACCCTGATGACCTGGTGTTAACTGGGCCTAGCCTCTACCCTGATGATCTGGTGTTAACTGGGCCTAGCCTCTACCCTGATGATCTGGTGATATCTGGGCCTAGCCCCTACCCTGATGATCTGGTGTTAACTGGACCTACCCCTACCCTGATGATCTGGTGTTAACTGGGCCTAACCCCTACCCTGATGATCTGGTGTTAACTGGGCCTAACCCCTACCCTGATGATCTGATGTTAACTGGGCCTAACCCCTACCCTGATGATCTGGTGTTAACTGGGTCTAGCCCCTACCCTGATTATCTGGTGTTAACTGGGCCTAGGCCCTACCCTGATGATCTGGTGTTAACTGGGTCTAGCCCCTACCCTGATTATCTGGTGTTAACTGGGCCTAGGCCCTACCCTGATGATCTGGTGTTAACTGGGCCTAGCCCCTACCCTGATGATCTGGTGTTAACTGGGCCTAGCCCCTACCCTGATGATCTGGTGTTAACTGGGCCTAGCCCCTACCCTGATGATCTGATGTTAACTGGGTCTAGCCCCTACCCTGATGATCCGGTGTTAACCGGAGATTTAGTGGTAATAAACATTGGTAGGTAAACGCTGATCGCTGTTCATGGTGAATAAAGTCACACTACCTATTACTTTCAATCAGTAGTGTAGTGGAGGGTATACGCAGGTATACGCCACATACCCACTTATTATCCCCCACGGATACATATCAAAGTAGTGTAGTGGAGGTATACACTGTATCAACTAATAAGGCTGATTGAACAAATAGGAATGTTTAACTTAAAATGATGGTAAACTAATATTTCCTCAAATTTTAGGCGCGGCAATGTACGCACGTCGCTAGGCCTACTTGTAAATGTTCTGAAATGCAACTTGTGGCAAAACACCATTCTAAAATGCCCACTGCACATGTGAGCGGTGACATGGACAGAGATGGTAATATCTGTTAGAAATGTAAAAGGAGAGGGGATTTAAAGACTCAACAACTACACTATCACGGGGTGATAATATGATCATGCCTTTGGCTGCTAGATAATGAAGTTGAAAGAAAACCAATAGTACAGGAGAAAGCATAATGAGGAAGTCTTTATAAAAAATAATTGCCTCCACGTTTCTATGGTGTGATTCTGGCTATAGGCTACTCTGAAGCAAGACAAAGTAGCCTATACATACATGACAGAGAGAGATTACACAATGAAGATGCAGGAAAACATACAACTGAAAACCTTTCCAGAGATTAAAGCTAACTTTGACCCTTGACCCTATACCAAATACTCAATGATCGCTTAGACAGTCATTCAGTACTCATTAGCCCCTCCAAGCAATTACTTCTCCCTCCTTAAGCAGAAAGTCATGCTGAGACCACAGTCTCTTTGGCAGATGAGCCCTGCATGAACAACAATTACACTGTACATATCAATATACACATCAATTACACTATACACATACAATATACAATAACGAGGCTATATACAGGGGGTACCGGTAATGAGTAATTGTGCAGGGGTACAGGTTAGTCAAGGTCATTTGTAAAATTACTATGCATAAATAATAAACAGCGAGAAGCATCAGTGTGAAAACAAAGGGGGGGGGGGGGGGGGGGGGGTCAATGTAATAGTCCAGGTGGCCATTTAATTTCATTGTTCAGCAGTCTTATGGCTTGGGGGTAGAAGCTGTTAAGGAGCTTTTTGGTCCTCGACTTGGCACTTCGGTACTGTTTGCCGTGTGGTAGCAGAGAGGGTGACTGGAGCCTTTGACAATGTTTTGGGCCTTCCTCTGACACCGCCTAGTATATAGGTCCTGGATGTCAGGAAGCTGGGCTGTGTCATTTCCGGTCACAACTTGCAGAGTTGTTTACGTGCTGCTGTGCGTTTTGTTGCCAACCTTACTTTGCTACCTGACAACTTTACGGTTTTTACTTTTTAATTACAGTTTATATTTTTAGTTTTTCCCTCACTCAACTTTTTTTCATTCAACTTTTTCACTCCGGACGCTTTATCTGGACATGGTTCGTCAAGACTTCCAACTTTAATTAACATTAACGTAGTAACATTAACATGATGCCTTCTAATTGCAGTCGCTGGACTCATAATATACAGGAGAGCGATTGCCTTACGGCAAGGATAGCTGTGCTGCAAGCCCAGTTTCAGACGCAATTGTTAGGCAAGGGTAATTTCAGTGTAGGAAAGGATGAAACAGCATCTGTGCCACCAGTAAGTACAGATAGTAGTATAAATCCCATCGCACTTTCCCCAACTTTCTCATGGCTTCTGGAGGGAAATGCTGTAGGAATGCTCAACCGGTGTCGCTCATTCAGCCTACAGAAACTTTCAACCGGTTTTCCCCATTAAGCAGCGAGTCGGAGTCAGAGGCCGAGCCTTCAATGGTCTCTACTCCTCCCTTTACGGGGTCTGAGACGCCGAAGGCTCCCACCATTAGCTCTGACAAATTGAAAACCCTAGTCATTGGCGACTCCATTACCCGCAGTATTAGACTTAAAACGAATCATCCAGCAATCATACACTGCCAGGGGGCAGGGCTACCAACGTTAAGGCTAATCTGAAGATGGTGCAGGCTAAAGCTAAAACTGGCGAGTGTAGAGAGTATAGAGATATTGTTATCCACGTCGGCACCAACGATGTTAGGATGAAACAGTCAGAGGTCACCAAGCGCAACATAGCTTCAGCGTGTAAATCAGCTTGAAAGATGTGTCGGCATGGAGTAACTGTCTCTGGCCCCCTCCCAGATAGGGGGAGTGATGAGCTCTACAGCAGTCTCACAACTCAATCGCTGGTTGAAAACTGTTTTCTGCCCCTCCCAAAATATATAAATATATATAGCACAGTCAGTGTAGTCAGCTCAGCTATCACCATTGAGACCGTGTCTGTGCCTCGACCTAGGTTGGGCAAAACTAAACATGGTGGTGTTAGTCTTAGCAATCTCACTGGAATAAAGACCTCCTCCGTTCCTGCCATTATTGAAAGAGATTGTGATACCTCACATCTCAAAATAAGGTTTGCAAATGCCGTTGAAATAGCAGCAGCTGTATGAGAACCAGCATATTCTTGAGCATGCAATACGACTTTCCTCAGTACGAAATCCTTGTCGAGCCACTGTGCTGTCAGACTCAGCGTGCTCATGGGGCTGACATCGCTGGTGCAAATATCAGTCGTGAAGTTAATAGCAGTGACGCCCATAGCAAGTAGCTCATGGATGTGCGTTTCAACAGTACTGTGTAACTCCGGTAGGGCAACATCTGAAAAATAGCACCTACGTGGTAGTGTGTACCGGGGCTCGAGGTGCTCGACCAGTCGGCGAAAGCCAACATCACCCACGACAGAGAACAGTTGATTGTCAAGGGCAATGAATTCCATTATCTTGGCATTAATGGATTTCTCCTTTGAGTTGTCTCACTGAAATGTTCTTACTCTTTCAAATGACCGCTAGACTTGAACTTGTTTAGTTGTTGGAAGTGTGCATGTAGTTTTCTTCTGCTTTTGTTCTAAGTAGTCGCAGAACGTCTGGGGGTGATGCACTTTCAAATGAGTTATTAGGTTTGTGGCGGCCCGTCAGGAAGCCCAGGATCCAGTTGCAGAGGGAGGTGCTTAGTCCCAGGGTCCATAGCTTAGTGATGAGCTTTGACGGCACTATGGTGTTGAACGCTGAGCGGTAGTCATTTTCACATAGGTGTTCCTTTTGTCCAGGCGGGAAAGGGCAGTGTGGAGTGCAATAGAGATTGCATCATCTGTGGATCTGTTGGGGCAGTATGCAAATTGGAGTGGGTCTCGGCTTAATGGGATAATGGTGTTGATGTGAGCCATGACCAAAGTCTGGTCATGGCTACAGACGTGAGTGATACGTTTCGGAAGTCATTTAGGAAGGTTACCTTAGTGTTCTTGGGCACAGGGACTATGGTGGTCTGCTTGAAACATGTTGGTATTACAGACTCAGACAGGGAGAGGTTGATAATTTCAGTGAAGACACTTGCCAGTTGGTCAGCGCATGCTCAGAGTACAGTGCCTGGTAATCAGTCTGGCCCTGCGGCCTTTTTAAAGGTCTTACATCGGCTGCGAAGAGCGTGATCACACAGTCGTCCGGAACAGCTGATCCTCTCATGCATGTTTCAGTGTTACCTGGAAGCAAGTATATAAGTTATTTAGCTCGTCTGGTAGGCTCGTGTCACTGGGCAACGCTCGGCTGTGCTTCCCTGTCACGTTCCTGACCTATTTCTGTTAGTTTGTTGTATGTGTTAGTTGGTCAGGACGTGAGTTTGGGTGGGCATTCTATGTTTTCTGTTTCTATGTTGGTTTATGGGTTGCCTGGTATGGCTCTTAATTAGAGGCAGGTGTTTGGCGTTCCTCTAATTAAGAGTCATATTTAGGTAGGTTGTTTCACAGTGTTCGTTGTGGGTGGTTGTCTCCTGTGTCTGTGTTTGTCGCACCATACGGGACTGTTCGGTTTGTTTTGTTCATCGTCATTTTTATGTGTAGGCTATTTTCCCTGTTCGTGCGTTCTTCGTGTTATGTGAGTCCGTCCTCCAGATCTGTCTACACCGTTTGTTGTTCTGTTAGTTTAGTCAAGTTCGTGTTTTCGTGTTTTTCTTTAATAAATCATGTCTTCAAACTCCGCTGCATTTTGGTTCAATCCCTGCTCCTCCTCATCGGATGAAGAGGAGGAGGACAACCGTTACAGAACCACCCACCCATCCAGAACCAAGCGGCGTGAAGTCGAGCAGAATTATACACAGGACTACTGGACTTGGGAGGATGAGCTGGATGGAAAAGGTCCTTGGGCTCAACCAGGGGAATATCGCCGCCCCAAAGCTGAGCTGGAGGCAGCGAAAGTAGAGAGGCGGAGATATGAGGAGGCAGCAAGGAGACGTGGCTGGAAGCCCGAGAGGAGACCCCAAAAATTTCTTGGGGGTGGGGCTAAGAGGTAGTGGGCCAAGGGCAGGTAGGAGACCTGCGCCCACTTCCCAGGCTTACCGTGGAGAGCGGGAGTACGGGCAGACATCGTGTTACGCAGTAGAGCGCATGGTGTCTCCTGTACGTATGCATAGCCCAGTGCGGGTTATTCCACCTCCCCGCACTGGTAGGGCTAGATTGGGCATTGAGCCAGGTGTCATGAGGCCGGCTCAACGCGTCTGGTCTCCAGTGCGTCTCCTCGGGCCGGCTTACATGGCACCAGCCTTACGCATGGTGTCCCCGGTTCGCCTACATAGCCCGGTGCGGGTTATTCCACCTCCCCGCACTGGTCGGGCGACGGGGAGCATTCAACCAGGTAAGGTTGGGCAGGCTCGGTGCTCAAGGGAGCCAGTATGCCTGCACGGTCCGGAATTTCCGGCACTACCTCCCCGCCCCAGCCCAGTACCACCAGTGCCTACACTAAGCACCAGGCTTTCAGTGCGTTTTCAGAGCCCTGTTCCTCCTCCACGCACTCGCCCTATGGTGCGTGTCTCCAGCCCAGTGCCTCCAGTTCCGGCACCACGCACTAAGCCACCTGTGCGTCTCCTAAGTCCTGTGCACACTGTTGTTTCTCCCCGCACTCGTCCTGAGGTGCGTGCCCTCAGTCCGGTACCACGCACCAGGCCTATAGTGCGCTTCGAGAGGTCAGTGTGCCCTGTCCCTGCTCCCCGCACTAGGCTTGAAGTGCGTGTCCCCAGTCAGGTGCCTCCAGTTCCGGCACCACGCACCAAGACTACAGTGCGTCTCAGCCGGCCAGAGTCTGCCGTCTGCCCAACGGCGCCTGAACTGCCTGTCTGCCATGAGCCTACAGAGCCTTCCGCCAGACAGGAGCAGTCTGAGCCATCCGTCTTCGCAGCGCCATCTGAGCCATCCGTCTCCGCAGCGCCATCTGAGCCATCCGTCTCCCCAGCGCCGTCTGAGCCATCCGTCTCCCCGGCGCCGTCTGAGCCATCCGTCTCCCCGGCGCCGTCTGAGCCGCCCGGCTGTCCCGAGCCGTCAGAGCCGATAGTCAGTCAGGAGCTGCTAGAGCCAGTTGTCAGTCAGGATCTGCCAGAGCCGCCAACCAGACAGGATCTGCCAGAGCCGCCAACCAGACAGGATCTGCCAGAGCCGCCAACCAGACAGGATCTGCCAGAGCCGCCAACCAGACAGGATCTGCCAGAGCCGCCAACCAGACAGGATCTGCCAGAGCCGTCAGTGAGCCATGAGCGTCCAGAGCCGTCAGCCAGCCATGAGCGTCCAGAGCCCTCAGCCAGCCATGAGCGTCCAGAGCCGTCAGCCAGCCATGAGCGTCCAGAGCCGTCAGCCAGCCATGAGCGTCCAGAGCCGTCAGCCAGCCATGAGCGTCCAGAGCCGTCAGCCAGCCATGAGCGTCCAGAGCCGTCAGCCAGCCATGAGCGTCCAGAGCCGTCAGCCAGCCATGAGCGTCCAGAGCCGTCAGCCAGCCATGAGCGTCCAGAGCCGTCAGCCAGCCATGAGCGTCCAGAGCCGTCAGCCAGCCATGAGCGTCCAGAGCCGTCAGCCAGCCATGAGCGTCCAGAGCCGTCAGCCAGCCATGAGCGTCCAGAGCCGTCAGCCAGCCATGAGCGTCCAGAGCCGTCAGCCAGCCATGAGCGTCCAGAGCCGTCAGCCAGTCATGAGCGTCCAGAGCCGTCAGCCAGTCATGAGCCGTCCCTCAGCCCAGAGCGGCTATTTATTCAGAACTGCCCCTCAGTCCAGAGCTGTCTCTCTGTCCGGAGCTGCCTTTCAGTCCGGAGTTGCCCCTCTATCCTGAGCTACCTCTCTATCCTGAGTTACCTCGCTATCCTGATCTATCCCTCTGTCCTGAGCTATCCCTCTGTCCCGGTGCTGCCCCTGGTGTCGATGTTACCAAAAGGAGTTAGTGGATGTAAGATGAGGGTGGTCATTCATAGGGGTAAATGTAAGCTGGGATTTGACTATGGTGGGGTGGGGACCTCGCCCGGAGCTTGAGCCACCACCGTGGTCAGATGCCCACCCAGACCCTCCCCTAGACTTTGTGCTGGTGCGCCCGGAGTTCGCACCTTATGGGGGGGGGTTATGTCACGTTCCTGACCTATTTCTGTTAGTTTGTTGTATGTGTTAGTTGGTCAGGACGTGAGTTTGGGTGGGCATTCTATGTTTTCTGTTTCTATGTTGGTTTATGGGTTGCCTGGTATGGCTCTTAATTAGAGGCAGGTGTTTGGCGTTCCTCTAATTAAGAGTCATATTTAGGTAGGTTGTTTCACAGTGTTCGTTGTGGGTGGTTGTCTCCTGTGTCTGTGTTTGTCGCACCATACGGGACTGTTCGGTTTGTTTTGTTCATCGTCATTTTTATGTGTAGGCTATTTTCCCTGTTCGTGCGTTCTTCGTGTTATGTGAGTCCGTCCTCCAGATCTGTCTACACCGTTTGTTGTTTTGTTAGTTTAGTCAAGTTCGTGTTTTCGTGTTTTTCTTTAATAAATCATGTCTTCAAACTCCGCTGCATTTTGGTTCAATCCCTGCTCCTCCTCATCGGATGAAGAGGAGGAGGACAACCGTTACAGAACCACCCACCCATCCAGAACCAAGCGGCGTGAAGTCGAGCAGAATTATACACAGGACTACTGGACTTGGGAGGATGAGCTGGATGGAAAAGGTCCTTGGGCTCAACCAGGGGAATATCGCCGCCCCAAAGCTGAGCTGGAGGCAGCGAAAGTAGAGAGGCGGAGATATGAGGAGGCAGCAAGGAGACGTGGCTGGAAGCCCGAGAGGAGACCCCAAAAATTTCTTGGGGGTGGGGCTAAGAGGTAGTGGGCCAAGGGCAGGTAGGAGACCTGCGCCCACTTCCCAGGCTTACCGTGGAGAGCGGGAGTACGGGCAGACATCGTGTTACGCAGTAGAGCGCATGGTGTCTCCTGTACGTATGCATAGCCCAGTGCGGGTTATTCCACCTCCCCGCACTGGTAGGGCTAGATTGGGCATTGAGCCAGGTGTCATGAGGCCGGCTCAACGCGTCTGGTCTCCAGTGCGTCTCCTCGGGCCGGCTTACATGGCACCAGCCTTACGCATGGTGTCCCCGGTTCGCCTACATAGCCCGGTGCGGGTTATTCCACCTCCCCGCACTGGTCGGGCGACGGGGAGCATTCAACCAGGTAAGGTTGGGCAGGCTCGGTGCTCAAGGGAGCCAGTATGCCTGCACGGTCCGGAATTTCCGGCACTACCTCCCCGCCCCAGCCCAGTACCACCAGTGCCTACACTAAGCACCAGGCTTTCAGTGCGTTTTCAGAGCCCTGTTCCTCCTCCACGCACTCGCCCTATGGTGCGTGTCTCCAGCCCAGTGCCTCCAGTTCCGGCACCACGCACTAAGCCACCTGTGCGTCTCCTAAGTCCTGTGCACACTGTTGTTTCTCCCCGCACTCGTCCTGAGGTGCGTGCCCTCAGTCCGGTACCACGCACCAGGCCTATAGTGCGCTTCGAGAGGTCAGTGTGCCCTGTCCCTGCTCCCCGCACTAGGCTTGAAGTGCGTGTCCCCAGTCAGGTGCCTCCAGTTCCGGCACCACGCACCAAGACTACAGTGCGTCTCAGCCGGCCAGAGTCTGCCGTCTGCCCAACGGCGCCTGAACTGCCTGTCTGCCATGAGCCTACAGAGCCTTCCGCCAGACAGGAGCAGTCTGAGCCATCCGTCTTCGCAGCGCCATCTGAGCCATCCGTCTCCGCAGCGCCATCTGAGCCATCCGTCTCCCCAGCGCCGTCTGAGCCATCCGTCTCCCCGGCGCCGTCTGAGCCATCCGTCTCCCCGGCGCCGTCTGAGCCGCCCGGCTGTCCCGAGCCGTCAGAGCCGATAGTCAGTCAGGAGCTGCTAGAGCCAGTTGTCAGTCAGGATCTGCCAGAGCCGCCAACCAGACAGGATCTGCCAGAGCCGCCAACCAGACAGGATCTGCCAGAGCCGCCAACCAGACAGGATCTGCCAGAGCCGCCAACCAGACAGGATCTGCCAGAGCCGCCAACCAGACAGGATCTGCCAGAGCCGCCAACCAGACAGGATCTGCCAGAGCCGTCAGTGAGCCATGAGCGTCCAGAGCCGTCAGCCAGCCATGAGCGTCCAGAGCCGTCAGCCAGCCATGAGCGTCCAGAGCCCTCAGCCAGCCATGAGCGTCCAGAGCCGTCAGCCAGCCATGAGCGTCCAGAGCCGTCAGCCAGCCATGAGCGTCCAGAGCCGTCAGCCAGCCATGAGCGTCCAGAGCCGTCAGCCAGCCATGAGCGTCCAGAGCCGTCAGCCAGCCATGAGCGTCCAGAGCCGTCAGCCAGCCATGAGCGTCCAGAGCCGTCAGCCAGCCATGAGCGTCCAGAGCCGTCAGCCAGCCATGAGCGTCCAGAGCCGTCAGCCAGCCATGAGCGTCCAGAGCCGTCAGCCAGCCATGAGCGTCCAGAGCCGTCAGCCAGCCATGAGCGTCCAGAGCCGTCAGCCAGCCATGAGCGTCCAGAGCCGTCAGCCAGTCATGAGCCGTCCCTCAGCCCAGAGCGGCTATTTATTCAGAACTGCCCCTCAGTCCAGAGCTGTCTCTCTGTCCGGAGCTGCCTTTCAGTCCGGAGTTGCCCCTCTATCCTGAGCTACCTCTCTATCCTGAGTTACCTCGCTATCCTGATCTATCCCTCTGTCCTGAGCTATCCCTCTGTCCCGGTGCTGCCCCTGGTGTCGATGTTACCAAAAGGAGTTAGTGGATGTAAGATGAGGGTGGTCATTCATAGGGGTAAATGTAAGCTGGGATTTGACTATGGTGGGGTGGGGACCTCGCCCGGAGCTTGAGCCACCACCGTGGTCAGATGCCCACCCAGACCCTCCCCTAGACTTTGTGCTGGTGCGCCCGGAGTTCGCACCTTATGGGGGGGGTTATGTCACGTTCCTGACCTATTTCTGTTAGTTTGTTGTATGTGTTAGTTGGTCAGGACGTGAGTTTGGGTGGGCATTCTATGTTTTCTGTTTCTATGTTGGTTTATGGGTTGCCTGGTATGGCTCTTAATTAGAGGCAGGTGTTTGGCGTTCCTCTAATTAAGAGTCATATTTAGGTAGGTTGTTTCACAGTGTTCGTTGTGGGTGGTTGTCTCCTGTGTCTGTGTTTGTCGCACCATACGGGACTGTTCGGTTTGTTTTGTTCATCGTCATTTTTATGTGTAGGCTATTTTCCCTGTTCGTGCGTTCTTCGTGTTATGTGAGTCCGTCCTCCAGATCTGTCTACACCGTTTGTTGTTTTGTTAGTTTAGTCAAGTTCGTGTTTTCGTGTTTTTCTTTAATAAATCATGTCTTCAAACTCCGCTGCATTTTGGTTCAATCCCTGCTCTTCCTCATCGGATGAAGAGGAGGAGGACAACCGTTACATTCCCTTTGTAGTCTGTAATAGTTTGCAAGCCCTGCCACATCCGAGGAGTGTCGGAGCTGGTGTCGTACGATTCAATCTTAGTCCTGTATTGACACTTTGCCTGTTTGATAGTTTGTCAGAAGGCATAGCGGGATTTCTCATAAGTTTCCCGGTTACAGTCCCGCTCCTTGAAAGTGGCAGCTCTACCCTTTAGCTCAGTGCGGATGTTGCCTGCAATCCATGGCTTCTGGTTGGAGTATGTACGTACAGTCACTGTGGGGATGACGTCATCGATGCACTTATTGATGAAGCCAGTGACTGATGTGGTGTACTCAATGCCATCGGAAGTATCCCGGAACATATTCCAGGCTGTGCTAACAAAACAGTCCTGTAGTTTAGCTTCTGCTTCATCAGACCCCTTTTTTATTGACCGAGTCACTGGTGCTTCCTGCTTTAACGATAGAATTATGGTCAGATTTGCTAAATGGAGGCCGTTTCAGCACTCAGCGTCCCATTCTGTAAGCTTGTGTGGCCTCCCCCTTCATGGCTGAGCCGTAGTTGCTCATAGAAGCTTCCACTTCACAATAATAGCACTTACAGTTGACCGGGGCAGCTCTAGCAGGGCATCCTATGGCTGTGCCACATTGAAAGGCCATTCTACTGCCAATGTTTGTCTATGGAGATTGCATGGCGGTGTGCTTGATTTTTATACACCCGTCGGCAACGGGTAAGGCTGAAATAGCGGAATCCACTCATTTGAAGAGGTGTCCACGTATTTGATAGGTTTGGTTTCTGAGCTTTATGTATTATCATCATTAGGTATAATAGAGACATGAGGGGTGAAGCTTGGGAGGGGCTGAGTGCAGGGAAAACGATCCCATGTAGCAGTACTGATAAGGGGAGGAACCGTTTAAGGCCAAGATCACTCAGATCCCTGCCTAGCAATAACAATGCAATGATTAGTGAGGAGACTCCACCCAAAGTGTGGTATGTATACTACCACGGGTGAAACCATACCTTTGTCTAATGCAGCTGTATTAACCCTCTGGGAAGAATAAACTTGGTTTAAAGCTTTCATAGTGTCCGTTGAGTTTGTACTCTGAAAATTAGAACCTAACATAGATGTGAATGATGCAGTGCCTGATCTTTGGGTTCCCACATTGGACAACTGTTGAAATGATAAGGCAACTCTAAACGATCTGCATTACTCCCACACTGCAATACCAGCTATACACCACCATGGACCAACTGGTTTCCTGGTTGATGTCTGGTCGGCCAAACAATGTCCGTCTGCCTACCTACACAGTGGGAAGAAGTCAATTGCATACTTCTCACGTCCCCTCTCCTCATCTCCTTCTTAGAACCCATCAGGTCAGAGGGGAGGGACCTCTGGCTTTCTTATCCAATGGGTTTTGAGAAGACGAGGAGAGGGGACACGAGAAGTATTTTAGTTGAGATCTTCCATGTGTTCACTCTCAGTCCTAACCAGAAGATGGCGCCATGGAAACAGAAAAAACAACACTGACCTTATTTGACCGGTGTGGTACACTGTAGGGCCAGACACTGGACATGTGCTACTCTGTTCAAGTGGCCAGCTCTAAATAAACATACCTTTGTCCTTCCTTGAACTATCACTGATCTGACAAAGTTGGCTCAATGCCTCCACCATAAAACTCGCCATGATTTCACGATACATGTTCCACTTAAATGGCACGTACCAGAAATAGCCGTTTCACACAGGAAATTTTGACACCAAGTTTTGAACAATTTGTATTAAGCCAGTCCCAATACCCTGCTCCAGAGCATGGCCAGCTAAGCCCCGGGATAAGGTTGGTATTTACCCCACAACAGAATATACAAGTGTGTAACAGCCCTGGGCTACGGTTGGTATTACCTCACAACAGAATATACAAGTGTGTAACAGCCCTGGGCTACGGTTGGTATTACCTCACAACAGAATATACAAGTGTGTAACAGCCCTGGGCTCAGTGTGAAAACCCCTCATCAGTGCTGCACTCAAGGAAGGAATGAGAAAAGGTGCAACTTTGAATGTATTTGTAATGGACCACATTTGATCATATCCCTGAAGCATCAAAGTGTATTGTTTTAATAGTCTTGTTTTTTTAATTAAACATATTAAAGAGTGTTATTTTATTTGTCCACTGTCCTGTAGATAAATCTCCATCGTGTTTACGTCCTCGCCATGCCTCCTCCTTAAAACGCATTGGAGGAGAAGATCTGAGGGAGGACCCTCCAATGTGCTTTGAGGAGACGAGGAGGGAGAACCTGAGGAATCAAGGGAATACAATTGAGATTTACCGTTTAGCTCGTCTTGTGTGCGTTCTAACATAAAGCGGGTGTGAATGTCAACAAGTGAGTGTGTGTCACCTGTAGAGTGTGTGTGTGTGTGTACGTGCGTCAAACAGTTACAGTAAACACACACCTGAAATAGAAACAGGAAGTATTTAATACATTTGGTGAAAGCGGACGGTTGCCATGGTGACTGAATGGGTCCAACACTGACCAATAACAGGGCTCAACAACACTGACTAATGACGCTTTAGGAGCTCAGAACGGCCAATCAACAGTCAAAGCAGGTCTTCAGATGGTATGGAAAACTCCAGCTAGAAGTTAGAATGAATGGAAACCTAATAGGCGCTGGGACCTCACCATACGACATTATCTCACAGTTAAAAAGAAGATTGAGAACAAGCTATAGGATGAAAAATAAGAGTTTAGACACAGGTACAGCCAGCTAACACTTCCTCTATTCTGAACAGGCAGCGTATTGGCAGCCCAGGGGTCAATCGTCAGGACCATAAGTGGGGTGAAGTACTATGGGTAAGTTAATCATACATTCACAGCTCACTAGCCAATAAGAAACATGAACATTGTCCAAAGGGGCGGGGTTAAAGCTATCGCCGGCCACTCCTACTGGAGCCTTTAAACGGGTCAAAGTCCTCCTGAGAGAGAGAACGGAGGTTAGACAGACACACACTACAACAGGCATATTTCAGTCATCTCACAGGTCTCATACCTCATCATCGTCGTCATCAAATGTCACTCCTCTGTATGATTGGCTCTGACTCTGGGAGCCCCGCCTACTGGAGGAGGAAGAGGAGGAGAAGGCCCCAGAACCATTAGTGGTTCAATGCAGCCGTTTTACCTCTTATCAAATCATTACAGGGTAACCATTACGTACCTTACTGTGATTGTTTTACATTAAAATGGTCCAAAAAATAAACAAAAACAGCTTCTTATCAAAAAGCTTTTTCTCAAGCAAGAATTTATCTAGAAGTGTTCTGAGTGAGCAGCCTAGGGGGAGGGACATGCAACCTGAAAACCATCTGTTATTGGTCTATAAACTCCACCCATCTGACGTTTCAAACAGCTCTTACACTAAAAAGGGCATCATTCTGATTTTATTCACTGTATTATTCCAACCTCAGTTTGCAAATATATATATAAAACATAGAAAACCACGTTTATGATTGCACTGCCCCTTTAATACCCTCTAATTACAAACAGACACATAGATACAGATCACTAATTAATGTCCAACTCCTACCCAACACACACTTTCCTACCTCTGTGTTGGGCGTGATTCAGGTGTTGGGCGTGATGCAGGAGTCAGTCTAGATGAAGGCTTCACAAAGGAAACATCGTCAGAGTCATCATCGTCAATGGTTATCTAGAGATGAGGGAGGAGAGATGGAGGACGAGGAGGGAGGAGAGATGGAGGAGGAGGAGGGAGGAGAGACGGAGGAGGAGGGAGGAGAGATGGAGGAGGAGGGAGGAGAGATGGAGGAGAGATGGAGGAGGAGAGATGGAGGAGAGATGGAGGAGGAGGGAGGAGAGATGGAGGACGAGGAGGGAGGAGAGATGGAGGACGAGGAGGGAGGAGAGATGGAGGACGAGGAGGAGGGAGGAGAGATGGAGGAGGAGGGAGGAGAGATGGAGGAGGAGGGAGGAGAGATGGAGGAGAGATGGAGGAGAGATGGAGGAGAGATGGAGGAGGGAGGAGAGATGGAGGAGAGATGGAGGAGAGATGGAGGAGGAGGAGGGAGGAGAGATGGAGGAGAGATGGAGGAGGAGGAGGGAGGAGAGATGGAGGAGAGATGGAGGAGGAGGAGGGAGGAGAGATGGAGGAGAGATGGAGGAGGAGGAGGGAGGAGAGATGGAGGAGGAGGGAGGAGAGATGGAGGAGGAGGGAGGAGAGATGGAGGAGGAGGAGGGAGGAGAGATGCAGGAGAGGTGGAGGAGGAGGAGGGAGGAGAGATGGAGGAGAGATGGAGGAGGAGGAGGGAGGAGAGATGGAGGAGGAGGAGGGAGGAGAGATGGAGGAGAGATGGAGGAGGAGGGAGGAGAGATGGAGGAGGAGGAGGGAGGAGAGATGGAGGAGAGATGGAGGAGGAGGAGGGAGGAGAGATGGAGGAGGAGGAGGGAGGAGAGATGGAGGAGGAGGAGGGAGGAGAGATGGAGGAGAGATGGAGGAGGAGGAGGGAGGAGAGATGGAGGAGAGATGGAGGAGGAGGAGGGAGGAGAGATGGAGGAGGAGGAGGGAGGAGAGATGGAGGAGAGATGGAGGAGGAGGAGGGAGGAGAGATGGAGGAGAGATGGAGGAGGAGGAGGGAGGAGAGATGGAGGAGAGATGGAGGAGGAGGAGGGAGGAGAGATGGAGGAGAGATGGAGGAGGAGGAGGGAGGAGAGATGGAGGAGAGATGGAGGAGAGATGGAGGAGAGATGGAGGAGGGAGGAGAGATGGAGGAGGGATGAGAGATGGAGAGATGGGGGAGGGGGAGGTGAGATGGAGGAGAGATGGAGGAGGGGGGAGGTGAGATGGAGGTGAGATGGAGGAGGAGGGAGGTGAGATGGAGGACGAGGAGGAGGGAGGAGAGATGGAGGAGGAGGGAGGAGAGATGGAGGAGGAGGGAGGAGAGATGGAGGAGAGATGGAAGAGAGATGGAGGAGAGATGGAGGAGAGATGGAGGAGAGATGGAGGAGAGATGGAGGAGAGATGGAGGAGGGAGGAGAGATGGAGGAGGGAGGAGAGATGGAGGAGAGATGGAGGAGGAGGAGGGAGGAGAGATGGGGAGAGATGGAGGAGGAGGAGGGAGGAGAGATGGAGGAGAGATGGAGGAGGAGGAGGGAGGAGAGATGGAGGAGAGATGGAGGAGGAGGAGGGAGGAGAGATGGAGGAGAGATGGAGGAGGAGGAGGGAGGAGAGATGGAGGAGAGATGGAGGAGGAGGAGGGAGGAGAGATGGAGGAGAGGTGGAGGAGGAGGAGGGAGGAGAGATGGAGGAGAGATGGAGGAGGAGGAGGGAGGAGAGATGGAGGAGGAGGAGGGAGGAGAGATGGAGGAGAGATGGAGGAGAGATGGAGGAGGAGGGAGGAGAGATGGAGGAGGAGGAGGGAGGAGAGATGGAGGAGGAGGAGGGAGGAGAGATGGAGGAGGAGGAGGGAGGAGAGATGGAGGAGAGATGGAGGAGGAGGAGGGAGGAGAGATGGAGGAGAGATGGAGGAGGAGGAGGGAGGAGAGATGGAGGAGAGATGGAGGAGGAGGAGGGAGGAGAGATGGAGGAGAGATGGAGGAGGAGGAGGGAGGAGAGATGGAGGAGGAGGAGGGAGGAGAGATGGAGGAGAGATGGAGGAGGAGGAGAGAGGAGAGATGGAGGAGAGATGGAGGAGGAGGAGGGAGGAGAGATGGAGGAGAGATGGAGGAGGAGGAGGGAGGAGAGATGGAGGAGAGATGGAGGAGGAGGAGGGAGGAGAGATGGAGGAGAGGAGGAGGAGGGAGGAGAGATGGAGGAGAGATGGAGGAGGAGAGATGGAGGAGGAGAGAGGAGAGATGGAGGAGAGATGGAGGAGGAGGAGGGAGGAGAGATGGAGGAGAGATGGAGGAGGAGGAGGGAGGAGAGATGGAGGAGAGATGGAGGAGGAGGAGGGAGGAGAGATGGAGGAGAGGTGGAGGAGGAGGAGGGAGGAGAGATGGAGGAGAGATGGAGGAGGAGGAGGGAGGAGAGATGGAGGAGGAGGAGGGAGGAGAGATGGAGGAGAGATGGAGGAGAGATGGAGGAGGAGGGAGGAGAGATGGAGGAGGAGGAGGGAGGAGAGATGGAGGAGGAGGAGGGAGGAGAGATGGAGGAGGAGGAGGGAGGAGAGATGGAGGAGAGATGGAGGAGGAGGAGGGAGGAGAGATGGAGGAGAGATGGAGGAGGAGGAGGGAGGAGAGATGGAGGAGAGATGGAGGAGGAGGAGGGAGGAGAGATGGAGGAGAGATGGAGGAGGAGGAGGGAGGAGAGATGGAGGAGGAGGAGGGAGGAGAGATGGAGGAGAGATGGAGGAGGAGGAGAGAGGAGAGATGGAGGAGAGATGGAGGAGGAGGAGGGAGGAGAGATGGAGGAGAGATGGAGGAGGAGGAGGGAGGAGAGATGGAGGAGAGATGGAGGAGGAGGAGGGAGGAGAGATGGAGGAGAGGAGGAGGAGGGAGGAGAGATGGAGGAGAGATGGAGGAGGAGAGATGGAGGAGGAGAGATGGAGGAGGAGAGATGGAGGAGAGATGGAGGAGGAGAGATGGAGGAGGAGAGATGGAGGAGGAGAGATGGAGGAGGAGGGAGGAGAGATGGAGGAGAGATGGAGGAGAGATGGAGGAGAGATGGAGGAGGGAGGAGAGATGGAGGAGGAGGGATGAGAGATGGAGGAGAGATGGGGGAGGGGGGAGGTGAGATGGAGGAGAGATGGAGGAGGGGGGAGGTGAGATGGAGGAGGAGGGAGGTGAGATGGAGGAGGAGGGAGGTGAGATGGAGGAAGAGGGAGGTAAGATGGAGGAAGAGGGAGGTGAGATGGAGGAGGAGAGAGGTGAGATGGAGGAGGAGGGAGGTGAGATGGAGGAGGAGGGAGGAGAAGGGAAGAGGAGGGAGGAGAAGGGAAGAGGAGGGAGGAGGAGGGAGGAGGAGGGAGGAGAAGGGAAGAGGAGGGAGGAGAGATGGAGGAGGGAGGGAGGTGAGATGGAGGAGGTGAGATGGAGGAGATGAGATGGAGGAGATGAGATGGAGGAGGTGAGATGGAGGAGGTGAGATGGAGGAGGAGGGAGGTGAGATGGAGGAGGAGGGAGGTGAGATGGAGGAGGAGGGAGGTGAGATGGAGGAGGAGGGAGGTGAGATGGAGGAGGAGGGAGGTGAGATGGAGGAGGAGGGAGGTGAGATGGAGGAGGAGGGAGGTGAGATGGAGGGGGAGGGAGGGGAGGAGGAGGGAGGTGAGATGGAGGAGGAGGGAGGGGAGGAGGAGGGAGGTGAGATCGAGAAGGAGGGGAGATGGGAGGGGAGGTGAGATGGAGGAGGAGGAGGGAGGTGAGATGGAGGAGGAGGAGGGAGGTGAGATGGAGAAGGAGGAGGGAGGTGAGATGGAGGAGGGAGGTGAGATGGAGGAGGAGGAGGGAGGTGAGATGGAGGAGGAGGAGGGAGGTGAGATGGAGGAGGAGGAGGGAGGTGAGATGGAGGAGGGAGGTAAGATGGAGAGGGGGGAGGTGAGATGGAGGAGGAGGGAGGTGAGATGGAGGAGGAGGGAGGTGAGATGGAGGAGGAGGGAGGTGAGATGGAGGAGGAGGGAGGTGAGATGGAGGAGGAGGGAGGTGAGATGGAGGAGGAGGGAGGTGAGATGGAGGAGGGAGGTAAGATGGAGAGGGGGGAGGTGAGATGGAGGAGGAGGGAGGTGAGATGGAGGAGGAGGGAGGTGAGATGGAGGAGGAGGGAGGTGAGATGGAGGAGGAGGGAGGTGAGATGGAGGAGGAGGAGGAGGGAGGTGAGATGGAGGAGGAGGAGGAGGGAGGTGAGATGGAGGAGGAGGAGGAGGGAGGTGAGATGGAGGAGGAGGAGGAGGGAGGTGAGATGGAGGAGGAGGAGGAGGGAGGTGAGATGGAGGAGGAGGAGGAGGGAGGTGAGATGGAGGAGGAGGAGGAGGGAGGTGAGATGGAGGAGGAGGAGGAGGGAGGTGAGATGGAGGAGGAGGGAGGAGAGATGGAGGAGAGATGGAGGAGAGATGGAGGAGAGATGGAGGAGGGAGGAGAGATGGAGGAGGAGGGATGAGAGATGGAGGAGAGATGGGGGAGGGGGGAGGTGAGATGGAGGAGAGATGGAGGAGGGGGGAGGTGAGATGGAGGAGGAGGGAGGTGAGATGGAGGAGGAGGGAGGTGAGATGGAGGAAGAGGGAGGTAAGATGGAGGAAGAGGGAGGTGAGATGGAGGAGGAGAGAGGTGAGATGGAGGAGGAGGGAGGTGAGATGGAGGAGGAGGGAGGAGGAGGGAGGAGGAGGGAGGTGAGATGGAGGAGGAGGGAGGAGGAGGGAGGAGGAGGGAGGAGAGATGGAGGAGGAGGGAGGAGAGATGGAGGAGGGAGGGAGGTGAGATGGAGGAGGTGAGATGGAGGAGATGAGATGGAGGAGATGAGATGGAGGAGGTGAGATGGAGGAGGTGAGATGGAGGAGGTGAGATGGAGGAGGAGGGAGGTGAGATGGAGGAGGAGGGAGGTGAGATGGAGGAGGAGGGAGGTGAGATGGAGGAGGAGGGAGGTGAGATGGAGGAGGAGGGAGGTGAGATGGAGGAGGAGGAGGAGGGAGGTGAGATGGAGGAGGAGGAGGAGGGAGGTGAGATGGAGGAGGAGGAGGAGGGAGGTGAGATGGAGGAGGAGGAGGAGGGAGGTGAGATGGAGGAGGAGGAGGAGGGAGGTGAGATGGAGGAGGAGGAGGAGGGAGGTGAGATGGAGGAGGAGGAGGGAGGTGAGATGGAGGAGGAGGAGGAGGGAGGTGAGATGGAGGAGGAGGAGGAGGGAGGTGAGATGGAGGAGGAGGAGGAGGGAGGTGAGATGGAGGAGGAGGAGGAGGGAGGTGAGATGGAGGAGGAGGAGGAGGGAGGTGAGATGAGGAGGAGGAGGAGGAGGGAGGTGAGATGGAGGAGGAGGAGGAGGGAGGTGAGATGGAGGAGGAGGAGGAGGGAGGTGAGATGGAGGAGGAGGAGGAGGGAGGTGAGATGGAGGAGGAGGAGGAGGGAGGTGAGATGGAGGAGGAGGAGGAGGGAGGTGAGATGGAGGAGGAGGAGGAGGGAGGTGAGATGGAGGAGGGAGGAGGGAGGGAGGTGAGATGGAGGAGGAGGGAGGTGAGATGGAGGAGGAGGGAGGTGAGATGGAGGAGGCGGGAGGTGAGATGGAGGAGGAGGGAGGTGAGATGGAGGAGGAGGGAGGTGAGATGGAGGAGGAGGGAGGTGAGATGGAGGAGGAGGGAGGTGAGATGGAGGAGGAGGGAGGTGAGATGGAGGAGGGAGGTGAGATGGAGGAGGAGGAAGGTGAGATGGAGGAGGAGGAAGGTGAGATGGAGGAGGAGGAAGGTGAGATGGAGGAGGAGGGAGGTGAGATGGAGGAGGAGGGAGGTGAGATGGAGGAGGCGGGAGGTGAGATGGAGGAGGAGGAAGGTGAGATGGAGGAGGAGGAAGGTGAGATGGAGGAGGAGGGAGGTGAGATGGAGGAGGAGGGAGGTGAGATGGAGGAGGAGGGAGGTGAGATGGAGGAGGAGGGAGGTGAGATGGAGGAGGAGGGAGGTGAGATGGAGGAGGAGGGAGGTGAGATGGAGGAAGAGGGAGGTAAGATGGAGGAAGAGGGAGGTGAGATGGAGGAGGAGGGAGGTGAGATGGAGGAGGAGAGATGGAGGAGGAGAGATGGAGGAGGAGGGAGGAGAGATGGAGGAGAGATGGAGGAGAGATGGAGGAGAGATGGAGGAGAGATGGAGGAGGGAGGAGAGATGGAGGAGGAGGGATGAGAGATGGAGGAGAGATGGGGGAGGGGGGAGGTGAGATGGAGGAGAGATGGAGGAGGGGGGAGGTGAGATGGAGGAGGAGGGAGGTGAGATGGAGGAGGAGGGAGGTGAGATGGAGGAAGAGGGAGGTAAGATGGAGGAAGAGGGAGGTGAGATGGAGGAGGAGGGAGGTGAGATGGAGGAGGAGGGAGGTGAGATGGAGGAGGAGGGAGGAGGAGGGAGGAGGAGGGAGGTGAGATGGAGGAGGAGGGAGGAGGAGGGAGGAGGAGGAGGGAGGAGAGATGGAGGAGGAGGGAGGAGAGATGGAGGAGGGAGGGAGGTGAGATGGAGGAGGTGAGATGGAGGAGATGAGATGGAGGAGATGAGATGGAGGAGGTGAGATGGAGGAGGTGAGATGGAGGAGGAGGGAGGTGAGATGGAGGAGGAGGGAGGTGAGATGGAGGAGGAGGGAGGTGAGATGGAGGAGGAGGGAGGTGAGATGGAGGAGGAGGGAGGTGAGATGGAGGAGGAGGGAGGTGAGATGGAGGAGGAGGGAGGTGAGATGGAGGGGGAGGGAGGGGAGGAGGAGGGAGGTGAGATGGAGGAGGAGGGAGGGGAGGAGGAGGGAGGTGAGATGGAGGAGGAGGGAGGGGAGGAGGGAGGGAGGAGAGATCGAGAAGGAGGGGAGATGGGAGGGGAGGTGAGATGGAGGAGGAGGAGGGAGGTGAGATGGAGGAGGAGGAGGGAGGTGAGGAGGAGGAGGGAGGTGAGATGGAGGAGGGAGGTGAGATGGAGGAGGAGGAGGGAGGTGAGATGGAGGAGGAGGAGGGAGGTGAGATGGAGGAGGAGGAGGGAGGTGAGATGGAGGAGGAGGAGGGAGGTGAGATGGAGGAGGGAGGTAAGATGGAGAGGGGGGAGGTGAGATGGAGGAGGAGGGAGGTGAGATGGAGGAGGAGGGAGGTGAGATGGAGGAGGAGGGAGGTGAGATGGAGGAGGAGGGAGGTGAGATGGAGGAGGAGGGAGGTGAGATGGAGGAGGAGGAGGAGGGAGGTGAGATGGAGGAGGAGGGAGGTGAGATGGAGGAGGAGGAGGAGGGAGGTGAGATGGAGGAGGAGGAGGAGGAGGTGAGATGGAGGAGGAGGAGGAGGGAGGTGAGATGGAGGAGGAGGAGGAGGGAGGTGAGATGGAGGAGGAGGAGGAGGGAGGTGAGATGGAGGAGGAGGAGGAGGGAGGTGAGATGGAGGAGGAGGAGGAGGGAGGTGAGATGGAGGAGGAGGAGGAGGGAGGTGAGATGGAGGAGGAGGAGGAGGGAGGTGAGATGAGGAGGAGGAGGAGGAGGGAGGTGAGATGGAGGAGGAGGAGGAGGGAGGTGAGATGGAGGAGGAGGAGGAGGGAGGTGAGATGGAGGAGGAGGAGGAGGGAGGTGAGATGGAGGAGGAGGAGGAGGGAGGTGAGATGGAGGAGGAGGAGGAGGGAGGTGAGATGGAGGAGGGAGGAGGGAGGGAGGTGAGATGGAGGAGGAGGGAGGTGAGATGGAGGAGGAGGGAGGTGAGATGGAGGAGGCGGGAGGTGAGATGGAGGAGGAGGGAGGTGAGATGGAGGAGGAGGGAGGTGAGATGGAGGAGGAGGGAGGTGAGATGGAGGAGGAGGGAGGTGAGATGGAGGAGGAGGGAGGTGAGATGGAGGAGGAGGAAGGTGAGATGGAGGAGGAGGAAGGTGAGATGGAGGAGGAGGGAGGTGAGATGGAGGAGGAGGGAGGTGAGATGGAGGAGGAGGGAGGTGAGATGGAGGAGGAGGGAGGTGAGAGGGAGGAGGAGGGAGGTGAGATAGAGGAGGAGGGAGGTGAGATGGAGGAGGAGGGAGGTGAGATGGAGGAGGAGGGAGGTGAGATGGAGGAGGAGGGAGGAGGAGGGAGGAGGAGGGAGGTGAGATGGAGGAGGAGGGAGGTGAGATGGAGGAGGAGGAGGAGGGAGGTGAGATGGAGGAGGAGGAGGAGGGAGGTGAGATGGAGGAGGAGGAGGAGGGAGGTGAGATGGAGGAGGAGGAGGAGGGAGGTGAGATGGAGGAGGAGGGAGGTGAGATGGAGGAGGAGGGAGGTGAGAGGGAGGAGGGGGGAGGTGAGAGGGAGGAGGGAGGTGAGGACACCAACATTAGAACATCTATCTACAACACACACATTCACTTCAAGACCAGTAAGAAAGTCTATAAAGCACGCAGAGATGGGGAGTGTGAGGGACTAACCTCGTCTGTGTAAGATTTAGCAGCCACCGCCCCTCTCGATGGCCGCTGGGGTGGAGCCTGGAACGCTGCAGGATGGAGGGAGGAGAAAGAGAGGGGGAAGAAAGAGGGAGGGATGGAAGATAAGTAGTAGATCAGTACAATAATACACAACAACACAGTAGCCACTCACCATCCATGATGTTTCTGCCCTGGGGGGGGGTGGCCACTGAGGCCTTCCGAGAACGGGCCCGCCCAGCTGGCTTCGGCTCTGCTGCACCTGGACACAGAATGCACCCACGCCAACAACACATACAAACAAATGCAGTCGTTAATATATACATGCATAAATATAGTTAACCCTTTCTCATGAGTGAATAGATCTGGGAGAGAAACAAACCCCTTCCTCTCCTGGCTGTGGTTTGGCCCCTTCCCCTGCCACCCCGCCCCCTGCCCCTGGTGGAGGGAGGAGGGGCAGAGTCCTCGTCCGAATCCATGGACACATCATGCTCATCTGATTGGTCCAGGTCTTCGCCTCGCTCTATGCGGTGAGCTTTAGCCCTGTTGAGGGCCTACACAGAGAGGAGAGTACTGGTATGAACGTATACGTATGGTATGGTGTGTGTGTGTGTGTGTGTGTGTGTGTGTGTGTGTGTGTGTGTGTTCCTGACTCACCACCTGAACCTCTTCATCCTCCTCTGCAGTGTTTTTCTTAGATTCTCTGAAACGGCGAATCTGAGGAGAGAACAGGTTGCTGTGGTTACTATCATATCTCTCCCATCTCCTCTGTACCTCCTGGTCAATCTCCTCCTGTATCAGTGCTCCTCTCTGCTGGAGGTGCTTACACCCTCCTCTCTCTCCCCCATCTCCTCTGTACCTCCTGGTCAATCTCCTCCTGTATCAGTGCTCCTCTCTGCTGGAGGTGCTTACACCCTCCTCTCTCTCCCCCATCTCCTCTGTACCTCCTGGTCAATCTCCTCCTCTGTCAGTGCTCCTCTCTGCTTGAGGTCTCTACCCCCTTCTCCTTCTCCTCCCCCTCTCTCCGCCTCCTTGTCAATTTCTTCCTCTGTCAGTACTCCTGTCAGCTGGAGATGACTACCCCCTCCTCTCCCCCTCCTCCGTACCTCCTGGTCAATCTCCTCCTCTGTCAGTACTCCTCTCTGCTGCAGGTGTCTCTGGGTTTTCTCCAGCTGGTATCTGATCAGTTCCTCGATGGCATCTTTCTCCTCCTTGTCCACATACTCCTGCACCGCCTTCCCCATGCCCTGCTCCGTCAGCAGGGAGAGCTGCACCGTCTACACACACAGTCATGTTAACACACACACACACACACACACACACACACACACACACACACACACACACACACACAAGGGCTGTCCTTGACAAAACAAAATCTTACGTCAACCGAAAGTCGTCTGTTCTTTCGACCAATCGATTACTCAAAAATGTTTAAACGTGTATTTTTCCATTTATAGACATTTAATAAAATGTGCATAGAGCTTGTCTGATGCTTTAAGCTTATGGTTTGATGCCTCAAGAGGGCGCCAGAGATCTAGATAACCAGAAGAATAAAAACTTAACCTGACCAAACTATTCTCCTCCCTCTCCTGCTGGCTTTCGCAGATTCTGCCATTACTCTCCTGACGTTGCCGGTAATATGCTACACGAGGAGTCTGCAGCCTTTTCTCATGTGGAAATGACAATTTATCTTACCATTTCTACCGATCTGCGTGCCAGTTATGGTTTTCATATGCACATTTTCATTAAACAGTTTAATTTAATTTATGATAATGTCCTCATATCTCAAAATCATTGTCATGTAGTTAATCAAAATGATATCCAAATCTAAATGAAAATGATAAACCTAAAATCTAACTTCTATTGCCACTTATTTAAAAATAGCCTACATAAAGCCAACAAATTAAATAAAAATTCAGTCTGCAGGTAGAAAATATCCTGATTTAAAAATAAATATCCTATATATCACATTGTTGCAGACAGGCCATGTGTAGCCAAACTTTAAACATTGTATCAACTATTAAATTGGTTCCAGCCCGGAAGCTAGCTAGCGAACTTGCAACATTGTATAAAATATTCTGGGCCCTCAGTTTCCCATGCTAGGGAGCTCGGGACAGACGCAGCTGTAGGCTTGACTTGGGCAGGAGTTCGCCGGAGCCGAGTACCAGCACCTCAACATGTTCTACTGCTTGAGCTCCTGTTCCTCTTAATAAATATGAGCTCAAAAGTATTGTGGAGCTCCTGCACCTAAATATAAACAGTACTGACACCCAAAATGAGTACCGGAACCTATTTCAGTCCAAGTCAAGCACTGATGAGAAGTAATCAGGAAGGTCTACGTTTCCAATGGATCAGAGCAAGACATTTTTCCCTTTCACGCCGAGTAGTTATCAAAAGGGAGAGAGCTGGAAAGATTTTTCTGGTAGTCTATAGGCCTTCTGTGTGTCCTTATTCACATGGACAGGAGAGCTCCAAACAAAATACAATGACTAAATTAACAAAATTCATTAACAGAATAAAATAAACCAAAACGTATTTCTCACAAGTGTAGCATAGGTTGTGCACTCTGCAAACAATGTGTCCACTCAGACAATGAGAACAGGAAGACTGGAATAATATATTGAATACATTAAAAAGAATTACCATAACCCAAGTAAACAAACAGCAGAAGTCGGGGCAAGAACGGCCTGGGCAGAAGTCGGGGCAAGAACGGCCTGGGCAGAAGTCGGGGCAAGAACGGCCTGGGCAGAAGTCGGGGCAAGAACGGCCTGGGCAGAAGTCGGGGCAAGAACGGCCTGGGCAGAAGTCGGGGCAAGAACGGCCTGGGCAGAAGTCGGGGCAAGAACGGCCTGGGCAGAAGTCGGGGCAAGAACGGCCTGGGCAGAAGTCGGGGCAAGAACGTCCTGGGCAGAAGTCGGGGCAAGAACGTCCTGGGCAGAAGTCGGGGCAAGAACGTCCTGGGCAGAAGTCGGGGCACGAACGGCCTGGGCAGAAGTCGGGGCAAGAACGGCCTCGGCAGAAGTCGGGGCACGAACGGCCTCGGCAGAAGTCGGGGCACGAACGGCCTCGGCAGAAGTCGGGGCACGAACGGCCTCGGCAGAAGTCAGGGCACGAACGGCCTCGGCAGAAGTCAGGGCACGAACGGCCTCGGCAGAAGTCAGGGCACGAACGGCCTCGGCAGAAGTCAGGGCAAGAACGGCCTCGGCAGAAGTCAGGGCAAGAACGGCCTCGGCAGAAGTCAGGGCAAGAACGGCCTCGGCAGAAGTCAGGGCAAGAACGGCCTGGGCAGAAGTCAGGGCACGAACGGCCTCGGCAGAAGTCAGGACATTCATACTGCTTAAGGAGCAGTGCTGTTGTCAGGGGAGTGTGTTTATACAGGATGTACCACCCTCCTCTACCGTCAAACAATCACGTCAACGTGGAGCTATACAGAGCCCTCCACATTGTTACAACATCTGGGAGGGGCATAGCGATGTGGTACAGAGCCCTCCACATTGTTACAACATCTGGGAGGGGCATAGCGATGTGGTACAGAGCCCTCCACATTGTTACAACATCTGGGAGGGGCATAGCGATGTGGTACAGAGCCCTCCACATTGTTACAACATTTGGGCGGGGCATAGCGATGTGGTACAGAGCCCTCCACATTGTTACAACATTTGGGCGGGGCATAGCGATGTGGTACAGAGCCCTCCACATTGTTACAACATTTGGGCGGGGCATAGCGATGTGGTACAGAGCCCTCCACATTGTTACAACATTTGGGCGGGGCATAGCGATGTGGTACAGAGCCCTCCACATTGTTACAACATTTGGGCGGGGCATAGTGAAGCGCTATAGAGCTCAATTTGGCCTCTGCATGCCTCTGGAGGCTCAGCAATTGCGTCACACCCTCCATATGGGGCCACATTTTCAGAACAAGCTTAAAATGGGCTTTTAATCTAGGCTTCCGCAATGGATTAGTTCACCGAGATGGGTGCAAATATATATACAGAACCAGTCAAAAGTTTGGACACACCTACTCATTCAAGGGTTTTTCTTAAATTTCTACATTGTAGAATAATAGTGAAGACTTCAAAACTATGAAATAACACATATGGAATCATGTAGTAATAGTAGTTCAAGTGTTAAACAAATCAAAATATATTTTACAGTTTAGATTCTTCAAAGTAGCCACCCTTTGCCTTGATGACAGCTTTGCACACTCTTGGCATTCTCTCAACCAGCTTCATGAGAAATGCTTTTCCAACAGTCTTGAAGGAGTTCCCACATATGCTGAGCACTTGTTGGCTGCTTTTCCTTCACTTTGCGGTCCAACTCATTCCAAACCATCTCAATTGGTTTGAGGTCGGGTGATTGTGGAGGCCAGGTCATCTGATGCAGCACTCCATCCCTATCCTTCTTGGTCAAATAGCCCTTACACAGCCTGGAGGTGTGTTGGGTCATTGTTCTGTTGTAAAAACAAATGATAACCCCAAACCAGATGGGATGGCGTATCGCTGCAGAATGATGTGGTAGCCATGCTGGTTAAGTGTGCCTTGAATTCTGAATAAATCACAGACAGTGTCACCAGCATAGCATCACCACACCATCACACCTTCTCCATGCTTCACGGTGGGAACCACACTTGCAGAGATCATCCTTGCACCTACTCTGCGTCTCACAAAGACACGGTGGTTGGAACCAAAAATCTCAAATTTGGACTCATCAGACCAAAGGACAGATTTCCACCAGTCTAATGTCCATTGTTCGTGTTTCTTGGCCCAAGCATGTCTCTTCTTCTTATTGGTGTCCTTTAGTAGTGTTTTCTTTGCAGAAATTTGACCATGAAGGCCTGATTCAGTCACCTCTGAACAGTTGATGTTGAGATGTGTCTGTTACTTTTACATTTATTTGGGCTGCAATCTGAGGTGCAGGTAACTCTAATGAACTGGTCCTGTGCAGCAGAGGTACCTCTGGGTTTTCCATTCCTGTGGCAGTCCTCATGAGAGACAGTTTCATCATAGCGCTTGATGGTTTTTGCGACTGCACTTGAAGAAACTTTCAAAGTTCTTGAAATGTTCCGTATTGACTGACCTTCATGTCTTTCAGTAATGATGGACTGTCGTTTATCTTTGCTTATTTGAGTTGCTCTTGCCATAATATGAACTTGGTCTTTTACCAAATAGGGCTATCTTCTGAATACCACCCCTACCTTGTCACAACACAACTGATTGGCTCAAATGCATAAAGAAGGAAATTAATTCAACAAATTTACTTTTAACTAGGCACGTGTTAATTGAAATGCATTCCAGGTGACTACCTCATGAAGCTGGTTGAGAGAACGCTAAGAGTGTGCAAAGCTGTCATCAAGGCAAAGGGAGGCTACATTGAAGAATCTCGAATATAAAATATATTTACATTTGTTTAACACTTTTTTGATGATTCCATGTGTCATATTTCATAGTTTTGATGTCTTCACTATTATTCTACAATGTACAAAATAGTACAAATAAAGAAAAACCCTTGAATGAGTAGGTATGTCCAAACTTTTGACTGGTACTGTATATTTGTTACTGCTCAACTAAAACAATCTTGTTCGACCAACAGCCTAACAACCAACGAGTCGACTAAATTGTGGTCAGCCCTACTACACACACAGTCATGTTATCACACATCGTCATGTTAACACACATCCAGACACACAGTCAAGGTATGGAGAAATGTGTGTGTACCTTTTCTGCTGTCTGGAAGTACTCTTTAACTAGATCCTCCACCCTCAGACCCTCAGTTGAGGAGTGACTCAGGAGCTGCCCAAAGTCAACATCTGCTTCGCCTACACTTACACAGCAAAAAAGACAGAGTCAGGCGAGGGATCTGAACATCAGAAAAAGTAGTCAAATGTTATGATTATGGTGCACAGTGTGTGTGTGTTACCTTTAACTTTGGCCTTGTACTCCTTCTGTCTGATGAAGTGAACAACGTCTTTGGGGTTCGCAACCTGCTCTACAAACTTCTGACTGAAACGAGTGGCATTGAAGGCCTCAAAACCACCGCTGTAGTCCACCTTGAGAGAGAGAGAGACAAAGAGACAAATATTACACTGTGACAAATACTCAAGACCTAAGATAATCTTTCTTTCCCAAAATGATCATTCAGTCCAAACAATTTGAAACTATAAAATATGTATTGGGTGAAAAGCCTAAAAGTTTTGGCATCCAAATACTGTATGTGTCCTGCTGCCAAAACTTGAGGGACAACCAGTGAAAAATACAATGTAATGTAAATAATATTTCCCATTTAGATTTGTTTTGTCTTTCATACCATGTCATGTGTCTTCTCAGTCATGTTGAGACTGATCAACTACTATTGATTTAATGTATTGTTATTCTCGTTAATATTGTTGTTGTAGTTGCTGTTAATGGTGATCACATTTCCACTACTACTATTAATGCCTTGTTGCTGTTGGTCCCACCATTTTTTGTTATGTATATTTTGACAATGTAAGTAATTTAATTTGCCATGTCAATAAAGTCTACTGAATTGGAGAGAGAGCGAGAAAGTGGGAATTGTAAAGTGTACCTTGAGAAAAACCCTTGATGCTGTTGCAGTGTTCAACAGAATAACATGTTTTATAATCTGGGTGGTTTGAGCGCTGAATGCTGAATGGCTAACAGCCGTGGTATATCAGACCGTATACCACGGGTATGACAAAACATTTATTTCTACTGTTCTAATTACATTAGTAACCAGTTAATAATAGAAATAAAGCACCTCAGGGGTTTGTGGTATATCACCAATATACCACGGCTAAGGGCTGTATCCAGGCACTTGTGCATAAGAACAGCCCTTAGCCGTGGTATATTGGCCATATACCACACCCCCTCGGGCCTTATTGCTTAGGTATAAAATGTTACTAGTGTCTCACTCACTCTGAGGCGTATGAGGGGTTTCTCAGGGGTAAGGGGCTTTCCCAGTCGATCTCGCTCTGCTTCCTCAATCATCGCTTCCACCTGGGAACGAACACACACACACACACAGTCAGGGAGAGCGAGAGAGAGAAAGAGCGAGCGAGAAAGAACACCGTGTGCTCACCTTCTCCTGGCAGAAGGCCTCTACCCTCTGGTTGACCTTGGGCATGTCAGGGTTGAAGAGGTCAGGGTGCTCTGAGAGGACCAGGTCCTGGATGAAAAACTGACGCACCGTGTGCAGCGGGATCTTCTGAAGGTTCATCTTACGCCCCTTCACCCTCAGCAGACCTATGTGCCTGCACACACACATGCACACACACACAATGACACACACAGACACAGGAACACACACAAGGGCATAGAAATATGCAGACAAACACACACAGTGAGTGCTGCTTGAGCGTATATAAAAGTGTTTGAGTGTGTGTGTGTGTGTGTGTGTGTGTGTGTGTGTGTGTGTGTGTGTGTGTGTGTGTGTGTGTGTGTTTGCGTACTTCTTGACGGCCTCTCCGGGGGACAGTGACGTGGCAACAGAGCTACCAGGCTGGGTGACGTAGAACAGCCGCTGTTCGTTCCTGCTGGGGTTTATCAGACACTCGTGTTCATGACCCCACACTACCAGGTCCAGGAAGTCATCCAGAAACTGCTCTGGGATGTAGTTGGTGGCCCCGTGCTTACTCCTGCAACACACACACACCTGTTCTGGTGGACAGTATAAACACACACACACCTGTTCTGGTGGACAGTATAAACACACACCTGTTCTGGTGGACAGTATATATACACACACCTGTTCTGGTGGACAGTATATATACACACACCTGTTCTGGTGGACAGTATATATACACACACCTGTTCTGGTGGACAGTATATATACACACACCTGTTCTGGTGGACAGTATATATACACACACCTGTTCTGGTGGACAGTATATATACACACACCTGTTCTGGTGGACAGTATATATACACACACCTGTTCTGGTGGACAGTATAAACACACACCTGTTCTGGTGGACAGTAAAAACACACACCTGTTCTGGTGGACAGTATAAACACACACACACCTGTTCTGGTGGACAGTATATATACACACACCTGTTCTGGTGGACAGTATAAACACACACCTGTTCTGGTGGACAGTATATATACACACACACACACACACACACACACACCTGTTCTGGTGGACAGTATACACACACACCTGTTCTGGTGGACAGTATATATACACACACACACACACACACACACACACACACACACACACCTGTTCTGGTGGACAGTATACACACACACCTGTTCTGGTGGACAGTATATATACACACACACACACACACACACACACACCTGTTCTGGTGGACAGTATACACACACACCTGTTCTGGTGGACAGTATAAACACACACCTGTTCTGGTGGACAGTATAAACACACACCTGTTCTGGTGGACAGTATAAACACACACCTGTTCTGGTGGACAGTATAAACACACACACACACACACCTGTTCTGGTGGACAGTATAAACACACACACACACACACCTGTTCTGGTGGACAGTATAAACACACACACACCTGTTCTGGTGGACAGTATAAACACACACACCTGTTGTGGTGGACAGTATAAACACACACACACCTGTTCTGGTGGACAGTATAAACACACACCTGTTCTGGTGGACAGTATATATACACACACACACACACACACACCTGTTCTGGTGGACAGTATACACACACACCTGTTCTGGTGGACAGTATATATACACACACACACACCTGTTCCGGTGGACAGTATATATACACACACACACACACCTGTTCTGGTGGACAGTATACACACACACCTGTTCTGGTGGACAGTATATACACACACACACACACACACACACACACACACACACACACACACACACACACACACACACACACACACACACACACACACACACACACACACACACACACACCTGTTCTGGTGGACAGTATAAACACACACACACCTGTTCTGGTGGACAGTATAAACACACACCTGTTCTGGTGGACAGTATAAACACACACACACCTGTTCTGGTGGACAGTATAAACACACACACCTGTTCTGGTGGACAGTATAAACACACACCTGTTCTGGTGGACAGTATAAACACACACCTGTTGTGGTGGACAGTATAAACACACACCTGTTCTGGTGGACAGTATAAACACACACACCTGTTCTGGTGGACAGTATATATACACACACACACACACACACACACACACACACACACACACACACACACACACACACACACACACACACACACACACACACACACACACACACACACACACACACACACACACACACCTGTTCTGGTGGACAGTATAAACACACACACACACACCTGTTCTGGTGGACAGTATAAACACACACCTGTTCTGGTGGACAGTATAAACACACACCTGTTCTGGTGGACAGTATAAACACACACCTGTTCTGGTGGACAGTATAAACACACACCTGTTCTGGTGGACAGTATAAACACACACCTGTTCTGGTGGACAGTATAAACACACACCTGTTCTGGTGGACAGTATAAACACACACCTGTTCTGATGGACAGTATAAACACACACCTGTTCTGGTGGACAGTATAAACACACACACACCTGTTCTGGTGGACAGTATAAACACACACCTGTTCTGGTGGACAGTATAAACACACACACACCTGTTCTGGTGGACAGTATAAACACACACACACCTGTTCTGGTGGACAGTATAAACACACACACACCTGTTCTGGTGGACAGTATAAACACACACACACCTGTTCTGGTGGACAGTATAAACACACACCTGTTCTGGTGGACAGTATAAACACACACCTGTTCTGGTGGACAGTATAAACACACACCTGTTCTGGTGGACAGTATAAACACACACCTGTTCTGGTGGACAGTATAAACACACACACCTGTTCTGGTGGACAGTATAAACACACACCTGTTCTGGTGGACAGTATAAACACACACACACCTGTTCTGGTGGACAGTATAAACACACACACACCTGTTCTGGTGGACAGTATAAACACACACCTGTTCTGGTGGACAGTATAAACACACACCTGTTCTGGTGGACAGTATAAACACACACCTGTTCTGGTGGACAGTATAAACACACACCTGTTCTGGTGGACAGTATAAACACACACCTGTTCTGGTGGACAGTATAAACACACACCTGTTCTGGTGGACAGTATAAACACACACCTGTTCTGGTGGACAGTATAAACACACACCTGTTCTGGTGGACAGTATAAACACACACACACCTGTTCTGGTGGACAGTATAAACACACACACACCTGTTCTGGTGGACAGTATAAACACACACACACCTGTTCTGGTGGACAGTATAAACACACACCTGTTCTGGTGGACAGTATAAACACACACCTGTTCTGGTGGACAGTATAAACACACACCTGTTCTGGTGGACAGTATAAACACACACCTGTTCTGGTGGACAGTATAAACACACACCTGTTCTGGTGGACAGTATAAACACACACACCTGTTCTGGTGGACAGTATAAACACACACCTGTTCTGGTGGACAGTATAAACACACACACACCTGTTCTGGTGGACAGTATAAACACACACACACCTGTTCTGGTGGACAGTATATATACACACACACCTGTTCTGGTGGACAGTATATATACACACACACCTGTTCTGGTGGACAGTATAAACACACACCTGTTCTGGTGGACAGTATAAACACACACACACCTGTTCTGGTGGACAGTATAAACACACACACCTGTTCTGGTGGACAGTATAAACACACACCTGTTCTGGTGGACAGTATAAACACACACACACACCTGTTCTGGTGGACAGTATAAACACACACACACCTGTTCTGGTGGACAGTATAAACACACACACACACCTGTTCTGGTGGACAGTATAAACACACACACACCTGTTCTGGTGGACAGTATAAACACACACACACACACCTGTTCTGGTGGACAGTATAAACACACACACCTGTTCTGGTGGACAGTATAAACACACACACACCTGTTCTGGTGGACAGTATAAACACACACACACCTGTTCTGGTGGACAGTATAAACACACACACACCTGTTCTGGTGGACAGTATAAACACACACACACCTGTTCTGGTGGACAGTATAAACACACACACACACCTGTTCTGGTGGACAGTATAAACACACACACACACCTGTTCTGGTGGACAGTATAAACACACACACACACCTGTTCTGGTGGACAGTATAAACACACACACACCTGTTCTGGTGGACAGTATAAACACACACACACACCTGTTCTGGTGGACATTATAAACACACACACACCTGTTCTGGTGGACAGTATAAACACACACCTGTTCTGGTGGACAGTATAAACACACACACCTGTTCTGGTGGACAGTATAAACACACACACACCTGTTCTGGTGGACAGTATAAACACACACCTGTTCTGGTGGACAGTATAAACACACACACACACCTGTTCTGGTGGACAGTATAAACGCACACCTGTTCTGGTGGACAGTATAAACACACACACACCTGTTCTGGTGGACAGTATAAACACACACCTGTTCTGGTGGACAGTATAAACACACACACCTGTTCTGGTGGACAGTATAAACACACACCTGTTCTGGTGGACAGTATAAACACACACCTGTTCTGGTGGACAGTATAAACACACACCTGTTCTGGTGGACAGTATAAACACACACACACCTGTTCTGGTGGACAGTATAAACACACACACCTGTTCTGGTGGACAGTATATATACACACACCTGTTCTGGTGGACAGTATATATACACACACCTGTTCTGGTGGACAGTATAAACACACACCTGTTCTGGTGGACAGTATAAACACACACCTGTTCTGGTGGACAGTATAAACACACACCTGTTCTGGTGGACAGTATAAACACACACCTGTTCTGGTGGACAGTATAAACACACACCTGTTCTGGTGGACAGTATAAACACACACCTGTTCTGGTGGACAGTATAAACACACACCTGTTCTGGTGGACAGTATAAACACACACCTGTTCTGGTGGACAGTATAAACACACACCTGTTCTGGTGGACAGTATAAACACACACACACCTGTTCTGGTGGACAGTATAAACACACACCTGTTCTGGTGGACAGTATAAACACACACCTGTTCTGGTGGACAGTATAAACACACACCTGTTCTGGTGGACAGTATAAACACACACACACCTGTTCTGGTGGACAGTATAAACACACACACCTGTTCTGGTGGACAGTATATATACACACACCTGTTCTGGTGGACAGTATATATACACACACCTGTTCTGGTGGACAGTATAAACACACACCTGTTCTGGTGGACAGTATAAACACACACCTGTTCTGGTGGACAGTATAAACACACACACACCTGTTCTGGTGGACAGTATATATACACACACCTGTTCTGGTGGACAGTATAAACACACACCTGTTCTGGTGGACAGTATATATACACACACACACACACACACACACACACACCTGTTCTGGTGGACAGTATACACACACACCTGTTCTGGTGGACAGTATATATACACACACACACACACACACACACACACACACACACACACACACACACACACCTGTTCTGGTGGACAGTATACACACACACCTGTTCTGGTGGACAGTATATATACACACACACACACACACACACACACACACACACACACACACACACACACCTGTTCTGGTGGACAGTATACACACACACCTGTTCTGGTGGACAGTATAAACACACACCTGTTCTGGTGGACAGTATAAACACACACCTGTTCTGGTGGACAGTATAAACACACACCTGTTCTGGTGGACAGTATAAACACACACACACCTGTTCTGGTGGACAGTATAAACACACACACACACACACCTGTTCTGGTGGACAGTATAAACACACACCTGTTCTGGTGGACAGTATAAACACACACACACACACACCTGTTCTGGTGGACAGTATAAACACACACACACCTGTTCTGGTGGACAGTATAAACACACACACACCTGTTCTGGTGGACAGTATAAACACACACACCTGTTGTGGTGGACAGTATAAACACACACACACCTGTTCTGGTGGACAGTATAAACACACACCTGTTCTGGTGGACAGTATATATACACACACACACACACACCTGTTCTGGTGGACAGTATACACACACACCTGTTCTGGTGGACAGTATATATACACACACACAGACACACACCTGTTCTGGTGGACAGTATATATACACACACACACACACACCTGTTCTGGTGGACAGTATACACACACACCTGTTCTGGTGGACAGTATATATACACACACACACACACACACACACACACACACACACACACACACACACACACACACACACACCTGTTCTGGTGGACAGTATAAACACACACACACCTGTTCTGGTGGACAGTATAAACACACACCTGTTCTGGTGGACAGTATATATACACACACCTGTTGTGGTGGACAGTATAAACACACACCTGTTCTGGTGGACAGTATAAACACACACACCTGTTCTGGTGGACAGTATATATACACACACACACACACACACACACACACACACACACACACACACACACACACACACACACACACACACACACACACACACACACACACACACACATACACACACCAGTTCTGGTGGACAGTATAAACACACACACACACACCAGTTCTGGTGGACAGTATAAACACACACACACACACCTGTTCTGGTGGACAGTATAAACACACACCTGTTCTGGTGGACAGTATAAACACACACCTGTTCTGGTGGACAGTATAAACACACACACACACCTGTTCTGGTGGACAGTATAAACACACACCTGTTCTGGTGGACAGTATAAACACACACCTGTTCTGGTGGACAGTATAAACACACACCTGTTCTGGTGGACAGTATAAACACACACCTGTTCTGGTGGACAGTATAAACACACACCTGTTCTGGTGGACAGTATAAACACACACACACCTGTTCTGGTGGACAGTATAAACACACACACACCTGTTCTGGTGGACAGTATAAACACACACACACCTGTTCTGGTGGACAGTATAAACACACACCTGTTCTGGTGGACAGTATAAACACACACCTGTTCTGGTGGACAGTATAAACACACACCTGTTCTGGTGGACAGTATAAACACACACCTGTTCTGGTGGACAGTATAAACACACACACCTGTTCTGGTGGACAGTATAAACACACACCTGTTCTGGTGGACAGTATAAACACACACACACCTGTTCTGGTGGACAGTATAAACACACACACACCTGTTCTGGTGGACAGTATAAACACACACACACCTGTTCTGGTGGACAGTATATATACACACACACCTGTTCTGGTGGACAGTATATATACACACACACCTGTTCTGGTGGACAGTATAAACACACACCTGTTCTGGTGGACAGTATAAACACACACACCTGTTCTGGTGGACAGTATAAACACACACCTGTTCTGGTGGACAGTATAAACACACACACACACCTGTTCTGGTGGACAGTATAAACACACACACACCTGTTCTGGTGGACAGTATAAACACACACACACACCTGTTCTGGTGGACAGTATAAACACACACACACCTGTTCTGGTGGACAGTATAAACACACACACACCTGTTCTGGTGGACAGTATAAACACACACACACCTGTTCTGGTGGACAGTATAAACACACACACCTGTTCTGGTGGACAGTATAAACACACACACACACCTGTTCTGGTGGACAGTATAAACACACACACACACCTGTTCTGGTGGACAGTATAAACACACACACACACCTGTTCTGGTGGACAGTATAAACACACACACCTGTTCTGGTGGACAGTATAAACACACACACACACCTGTTCTGGTGGACAGTATAAACACACACACACCTGTTCTGGTGGACAGTATAAACACACACACACACCTGTTCTGGTGGACAGTATAAACACACACACACCTGTTCTGGTGGACAGTATAAACACACACCTGTTCTGGTGGACAGTATAAACACACACACCTGTTCTGGTGGACAGGATAAACACACACACACCTGTTCTGGTGGACAGTATAAACACACACCTGTTCTGGTGGACAGTATAAACACACACCTGTTCTGGTGGACAGTATAAACACACACACACACCTGTTCTGGTGGACAGTATAAACACACACACACACCTGTTCTGGTGGACAGTATAAACACACACACACCTGTTCTGGTGGACAGTATAAACACACACCTGTTCTGGTGGACAGTATAAACACACACACCTGTTCTGGTGGACAGTATAAACACACACCTGTTCTGGTGGACAGTATAAACACACACACACACCTGTTCTGGTGGACAGTATAAACACACACCTGTTCTGGTGGACAGTATAAACACACACACACCTGTTCTGGTGGACAGTATAAACACACACCTGTTCTGGTGGACAGTATAAACACACACACACACCTGTTCTGGTGGACAGTATAAACACACACACACACCTGTTCTGGTGGACAGTATAAACACACACACCTGTTCTGGTGGACAGTATAAACACACACCTGTTCTGGTGGACAGTATACACACACACACCTGTTCTGGTGGACAGTATAAACACACACCTGTTCTGGTGGACAGTATAAACACACACACACCTGTTCTGGTGGACAGTATAAACACACACCTGTTCTGGTGGACAGTATAAACACACACACACACCTGTTCTGGTGGACAGTATAAACACACACACACCTGTTCTGGTGGACAGTATAAACACACACCTGTTCTGGTGGACAGTATAAACACACACCTGTTCTGGTGGACAGTATAAACACACACACACCTGTTCTGGTGGACAGTACAAACACACACCTGTTCTGGTGGACAGTATAAACACACACACACCTGTTGTGGTGGACAGTATAAACACACACACCTGTTCTGGTGGACAGTATAAACACACACACCTGTTCTGGTGGACAGTATAAACACACACCTGTTCTGGTGGACAGTATAAACACACACCTGTTCTGGTGGACAGTATAAACACACACACACCTGTTCTGGTGGACAGTACAAACACACACCTGTTCTGGTGGACAGTATAAACACACACACACCTGTTCTGGTGGACAGTATAAACACACACACACCTGTTCTGGTGGACAGTATAAACACACACACACCTGTTGTGGTGGACAGTATAAACACACACCTGTTCTGGTGGACAGTATAAACACACACACACACCTGTTCTGGTGGACAGTATAAACACACACACACCTGTTGTGGTGGACAGTATAAACACACACACACCTGTTGTGGTGGACAGTATAAACACACACACACCTGTTCTGGTGGACAGTATAAACACACACCTGTTCTGGTGGACAGTATACACACACACACCTGTTCTGGTGGACAGTATACACACACACACCTGTTCTGGTGGACAGTATAAACACACACCTGTTCTGGTGGACAGTATACACACACACACACCTGTTCTGGTGGACAGTATAAACACACACACACCTGTTCTGGTGGACAGTATAAACACACACACACCTGTTCTGGTGGACAGTATAAACACACACACACCTGTTCTGGTGGACAGTATAAACACACACACACCTGTTCTGGTGGACAGTATAAACACACACACCTGTTCTGGTGGACAGTATAAACACACACACACCTGTTCTGGTGGACAGTATAAACACACACACACCTGTTCTGGTGGACAGTATAAACACACACACACCTGTTCTGGTGGACAGTATAAACACACACACACCTGTTCTGGTGGACAGTATAAACACACACACACCTGTTCTGGTGGACAGTATAAACACACACCTGTTCTGGTGGACAGTATAAACACACACCTGTTCTGGTGGACAGTATAAACACACACCTGTTCTGGTGGACAGTATAAACACACACCTGTTCTGGTGGACAGTATAAACACACACACACCTGTTCTGGTGGACAGTATAAACACACACACACCTGTTCTGGTGGACAGTATAAACACACACACCTGTTCTGGTGGACAGTATAAACACACACACACCTGTTCTGGTGGACAGTATAAACACACACCTGTTCTGGTGGACAGTATAAACACACACCTGTTCTGGTGGACAGTATAAACACACACCTGTTCTGGTGGACAGTATAAACACACACCTGTTCTGGTGGACAGTATAAACACACACCTGTTCTGGTGGACAGTATAAACACACACCTGTTCTGGTGGACAGTATAAACACACACACACCTGTTCTGGTGGACAGTATAAACACACACCTGTTCTGGTGGACAGTATAAACACACACCTGTTCTGGTGGACAGTATAAACACACACCTGTTCTGGTGGACAGTATAAACACACACCTGTTCTGGTGGACAGTATAAACACACACCTGTTCTGGTGGACAGTATAAACACACACCTGTTCTGGTGGACAGTATAAACACACACCTGTTCTGGTGGACAGTATAAACACACACACACCTGTTCTGGTGGACAGTATAAACACACACCTGTTCTGGTGGACAGTATAAACACACACCTGTTCTGGTGGACAGTATAAACACACACACACCTGTTCTGGTGGACAGTATAACACACACACACCTGTTCTGGTGGACAGTATAAACACACACACACCTGTTCTGGTGGACAGTATAAACACACACACACCTGTTCTGGTGGACAGTATAAACACACACACACCTGTTCTGGTGGACAGTATAAACACACACACACCTGTTCTGGTGGACAGTATAAACACACACACACCTGTTCTGGTGGACAGTATAAACACACACACACCTGTTCTGGTGGACAGTATAAACACACACCTGTTCTGGTGGACAGTATAAACACACACCTGTTCTGGTGGACAGTATAAACACACACACACACCTGTTCTGGTGGACAGTATAAACACACACCTGTTCTGGTGGACAGTATAAACACACACCTGTTCTGGTGGACAGTATAAACACACACACCTGTTCTGGTGGACAGTATAAACACACACACACCTGTTCTGGTGGACAGTATAAACACACACACCTGTTCTGGTGGACAGTATAAACACACACACCTGTTCTGGTGGACAGTATAAACACACACACCTGTTCTGGTGGACAGTATAAACACACACACCTGTTCTGGTGGACAGTATAAACACACACACACCTGTTCTGGTGGACAGTATAAACACACACACACCTGTTCTGGTGGACAGTATAAACACACACACACCTGTTCTGGTGGACAGTATAAACACACACACCTGTTCTGGTGGACAGTATAAACACACACACACCTGTTCTGGTGGACAGTATAAACACACACACACCTGTTCTGGTGGACAGTATAAACACACACACACCTGTTGTGGTGGACAGTATAAACACACACCTGTTCTGGTGGACAGTATAAACACACACACACCTGTTCTGGTGGACAGTATAAACACACACCTGTTCTGGTGGACAGTATAAACACACACACCTGTTCTGGTGGACAGTATAAACACACACACACCTGTTCTGGTGGACAGTATAAACACACACACACCTGTTCTGGTGGACAGTATAAACACACACCTGTTCTGGTGGACAGTATAAACACACACACACCTGTTCTGGTGGACAGTATAAACACACACACCTGTTCTGGTGGACAGTATAAACACACACACCTGTTCTGGTGGACAGTATAAACACACACACACCTGTTCTGGTGGACAGTATAAACACACACACACCTGTTCTGGTGGACAGTATAAACACACACACCTGTTCTGGTGGACAGTATAAACACACACACACCTGTTCTGGTGGACAGTATAAACACACACCTGTTCTGGTGGACAGTATAAACACACACACACCTGTTCTGGTGGACAGTATAAACACACACCTGTTCTGGTGGACAGTATAAACACACACCTGTTCTGGTGGACAGTATAAACACACACCTGTTCTGGTGGACAGTATAAACACACACCTGTTCTGGTGGACAGTATAAACACACACCTGTTCTGGTGGACAGTATAAACACACACACACCTGTTCTGGTGGACAGTATAAACACACACACCTGTTCTGGTGGACAGTATAAACACACACACACCTGTTCTGGTGGACAGTATAAACACACACACCTGTTCTGGTGGACAGTATAAACACACACACACCTGTTCTGGTGGACAGTATAAACACACACCTGTTCTGGTGGACAGTATAAACACACACCTGTTCTGGTGGACAGTATAAACACACACCTGTTCTGGTGGACAGTATAAACACACACCTGTTCTGGTGGACAGTATAAACACACACCTGTTCTGGTGGACAGTATAAACACACACACACCTGTTCTGGTGGACAGTATAAACACACACCTGTTCTGGTGGACAGTATAAACACACACCTGTTCTGGTGGACAGTATAAACACACACCTGTTCTGGTGGACAGTATAAACACACACCTGTTCTGGTGGACAGTATAAACACACACCTGTTCTGGTGGACAGTATAAACACACACCTGTTCTGGTGGACAGTATAAACACACACCTGTTCTGGTGGACAGTATAAACACACACACACCTGTTCTGGTGGACAGTATAAACACACACCTGTTCTGGTGGACAGTATAAACACACACCTGTTCTGGTGGACAGTATAAACACACACACCTGTTCTGGTGGACAGTATAAACACACACCTGTTCTGGTGGACAGTATAAACACACACCCTGTTCTGGTGGACAGTATAAACACACACACCTGTTCTGGTGGACAGTATAAACACACACACACCTGTTCTGGTGGACAGTATAAACACACACACACCTGTTCTGGTGGACAGTATAAACACACACCTGTTCTGGTGGACAGTATAAACACACACCTGTTCTGGTGGACAGTATAAACACACACACACCTGTTCTGGTGGACAGTATAACACACACACACCTGTTCTGGTGGACAGTATAACACACACACACACCTGTTCTGGTGGACAGTATAAACACACACACACCTGTTCTGGTGGACAGTATAAACACACACACACCTGTTCTGGTGGACAGTATAAACACACACACACCTGTTCTGGTGGACAGTATAAACACACACACACACCTGTTCTGGTGGACAGTATAAACACACACACACACCTGTTCTGGTGGACAGTATAAACACACACACACCTGTTCTGGTGGACAGTATAAACACACACCTGTTCTGGTGGACAGTATAAACACACACCTGTTCTGGTGGACAGTATAAACACACACACACCTGTTCTGGTGGACAGTATAAACACACACCTGTTCTGGTGGACAGTATAAACACACACCTGTTCTGGTGGACAGTATAAACACACACACACCTGTTCTGGTGGACAGTATAAACACACACCTGTTCTGGTGGACAGTATAAACACACACCTGTTCTGGTGGACAGTATAAACACACACACACACCTGTTCTGGTGGACAGTATAAACACACACACCTGTTCTGGTGGACAGTATAAACACACACACACCTGTTCTGGTGGACAGTATAAACACACACACCTGTTCTGGTGGACAGTATAAACACACACACACCTGTTCTGGTGGACAGTATAAACACACACACCCCTGTTCTGGTGGACAGTATAAACACACACACACCTGTTCTGGTGGACAGTATAAACACACACACACCTGTTCTGGTGGACAGTATAAACACACACCTGTTCTGGTGGACAGTATAAACACACACCTGTTCTGGTGGACAGTATAAACACACACACCTGTTCTGGTGGACAGTATAAACACACACCTGTTCTGGTGGACAGTATAAACACACACCTGTTCTGGTGGACAGTATAAACACACACACACCTGTTCTGGTGGACAGTATAACACACACACACCTGTTCTGGTGGACAGTATAAACACACACACACCTGTTCTGGTGGACAGTATAAACACACACACCTGTTCTGGTGGACAGTATAAACACACACACACCTGTTCTGGTGGACAGTATAAACACACACCTGTTCTGGTGGACAGTATAAACACACACCTGTTCTGGTGGACAGTATAAACACACACCTGTTCTGGTGGACAGTATAAACACACACCTGTTCTGGTGGACAGTATAAACACACACCTGTTCTGGTGGACAGTATAAACACACACACACCTGTTCTGGTGGACAGTATAAACACACACCTGTTCTGGTGGACAGTATAAACACACACACCTGTTCTGGTGGACAGTATAAACACACACCTGTTCTGGTGGACAGTATAAACACACACACCTGTTCTGGTGGACAGTATAAACACACACCTGTTCTGGTGGACAGTATAAACACACACACACCTGTTCTGGTGGACAGTATAAACACACACACCTGTTCTGGTGGACAGTATAAACACACACACACACACCTGTTCTGGTGGACAGTATAAACACACACACACCTGTTCTGGTGGACAGTATAAACACACACACCTGTTCTGGTGGACAGTATAAACACACACACACACCTGTTCTGGTGGACAGTATAAACACACACACACCCTGTTCTGGTGGACAGTATAAACACACACACACCTGTTCTGGTGGACAGTATAAACACACACACACCTGTTCTGGTGGACAGTATAAACACACACCTGTTCTGGTGGACAGTATAAACACACACCTGTTCTGGTGGACAGTATAAACACACACACACCTGTTCTGGTGGACAGTATAAACACACACCTGTTCTGGTGGACAGTATAAACACACACCTGTTCTGGTGGACAGTATAAACACACACACACCTGTTCTGGTGGACAGTATAAACACACACACCTGTTCTGGTGGACAGTATAAACACACACACACCTGTTCTGGTGGACAGTATAAACACACACACCTGTTCTGGTGGACAGTATAAACACACACACACCTGTTCTGGTGGACAGTATAAACACACACACCCTGTTCTGGTGGACAGTATAAACACACACACACCTGTTCTGGTGGACAGTATAAACACACACACACCTGTTCTGGTGGACAGTATAAACACACACCTGTTCTGGTGGACAGTATAAACACACACCTGTTCTGGTGGACAGTATAAACACACACACACCTGTTCTGGTGGACAGTATAAACACACACCTGTTCTGGTGGACAGTATAAACACACACCTGTTCTGGTGGACAGTATAAACACACACACACCTGTTCTGGTGGACAGTATAAACACACACACACCTGTTCTGGTGGACAGTATAAACACACACACACCTGTTCTGGTGGACAGTATAAACACACACACACCTGTTCTGGTGGACAGTATAAACACACACACACCTGTTCTGGTGGACAGTATAAACACACACACACCTGTTCTGGTGGACAGTATAAACACACACACACCTGTTCTGGTGGACAGTATAAACACACACACACCTGTTCTGGTGGACAGTATAAACACACACCTGTTCTGGTGGACAGTATAAACACACACACACCTGTTCTGGTGGACAGTATAAACACACACACCTGTTCTGGTGGACAGTATAAACACACACACCTGTTCTGGTGGACAGTATAAACACACACCTGTTCTGGTGGACAGTATAAACACACACCTGTTCTGGTGGACAGTATAAACACACACCTGTTCTGGTGGACAGTATAAACACACACACACCTGTTCTGGTGGACAGTATAAACACACACACCTGTTCTGGTGGACAGTATAAACACACACACACCTGTTCTGGTGGACAGTATAAACACACACACACCTGTTCTGGTGGACAGTATAAACACACACACCTGTTCTGGTGGACAGTATAACACACACACACCTGTTCTGGTGGACAGTATAAACACACACACACCTGTTCTGGTGGACAGTATAAACACACACACCTGTTCTGGTGGACAGTATAAACACACACACCTGTTCTGGTGGACAGTATAAACACACACCTGTTCTGGTGGACAGTATAAACACACACACCTGTTCTGGTGGACAGTATAAACACACACACCTGTTCTGGTGGACAGTATAAACACACACCTGTTCTGGTGGACAGTATAAACACACACCTGTTCTGGTGGACAGTATAAACACACACCTGTTCTGGTGGACAGTATAAACACACACCTGTTCTGGTGGACAGTATAAACACACACCTGTTCTGGTGGACAGTATAAACACACACCTGTTCTGGTGGACAGTATAAACACACACCTGTTCTGGTGGACAGTATAAACACACACACACCTGTTCTGGTGGACAGTATAAACACACACCTGTTCTGGTGGACAGTATAAACACACACCTGTTCTGGTGGACAGTATAAACACACACCTGTTCTGGTGGACAGTATAAACACACACCTGTTCTGATGGACAGTATAAACACACACCTGTTCTGGTGGACAGTATAAACACACACCTGTTCTGGTGGACAGTATAAACACACACACACCTGTTCTGGTGGACAGTATAAACACACACACACCTGTTCTGGTGGACAGTATAAACACACACACACCTGTTCTGGTGGACAGTATAAACACACACCTGTTCTGGTGGACAGTATAAACACACACCTGTTCTGGTGGACAGTATAAACACACACCTGTTCTGGTGGACAGTATAAACACACACCTGTTCTGGTGGACAGTATAAACACACACCTGTTCTGGTGGACAGTATAAACACACACCTGTTCTGGTGGACAGTATAAACACACACCTGTTCTGGTGGACAGTATAAACACACACCTGTTCTGGTGGACAGTATAAACACACACACCTGTTCTGGTGGACAGTATAAACACACACACCTGTTCTGGTGGACAGTATAAACACACACCTGTTCTGGTGGACAGTATAAACACACACACCTGTTCTGGTGGACAGTATAAACACACACACCTGTTCTGGTGGACAGTATAAACACACACACCTGTTCTGGTGGACAGTATAAACACACACCTGTTCTGGTGGACAGTATAAACACACACCTGTTCTGGTGGACAGTATAAACACACACCTGTTCTGGTGGACAGTATAAACACACACCTGTTCTGGTGGACAGTATAAACACACACACCTGTTCTGGTGGACAGTATAAACACACACACACCTGTTCTGGTGGACAGTATAAACACACACCTGTTCTGGTGGACAGTATAAACACACACACACCTGTTCTGGTGGACAGTATAAACACACACACCTGTTCTGGTGGACAGTATAAACACACACACCTGTTCTGGTGGACAGTATAAACACACACACACCTGTTCTGGTGGACAGTATAAACACACACACCTGTTCTGGTGGACAGTATAAACACACACACACCTGTTCTGGTGGACAGTATAAACACACACACCTGTTCTGGTGGACAGTATAAACACACACACACCTGTTCTGGTGGACAGTATAAACACACACACACCTGTTCTGGTGGACAGTATAAACACACACACACACCTGTTCTGGTGGACAGTATAAACACACACACACACACCTGTTCTGGTGGACAGTATAAACACACACACACACACACCTGTTCTGGTGGACAGTATAAACACACACACACCTGTTCTGGTGGACAGTATAAACACACACACCCCTGTTCTGGTGGACAGTATAAACACACACACACCTGTTCTGGTGGACAGTATAAACACACACACCCCTGTTCTGGTGGACAGTATAAACACACACCTGTTCTGGTGGACAGTATAAACACACACACACCTGTTCTGGTGGACAGTATAAACACACACACACCTGTTCTGGTGGACAGTATAAACACACACACACACCTGTTCTGGTGGACAGTATAAACACACACACACCTGTTCTGGTGGACAGTATAAACACACACACACCTGTTCTGGTGGACAGTATAAACACACACCTGTTCTGGTGGACAGTATAAACACACACACACACACCTGTTCTGGTGGACAGTATAAACACACACACACCTGTTCTGGTGGACAGTATAAACACACACACACCTGTTCTGGTGGACAGTATAAACACACACCTGTTCTGGTGGACAGTATAAACACACACCTGTTCTGGTGGACAGTATAAACACACACACACACCTGTTCTGGTGGACAGTATAAACACACACACACACCTGTTCTGGTGGACAGTATAAACACACACACACCTGTTCTGGTGGACAGTATAAACACACACCTGTTCTGGTGGACAGTATAAACACACACACACACACCTGTTCTGGTGGACAGTATAAACACACACACCTGTTCTGGTGGACAGTATAAACACACACCTGTTCTGGTGGACAGTATAAACACACACCTGTTCTGGTGGACAGTATAAACACACACACACACACCTGTTCTGGTGGACAGTATAAACACACACACACCTGTTCTGGTGGACAGTATAAACACACACCTGTTCTGGTGGACAGTATAAACACACACACACCTGTTCTGGTGGACAGTATAAACACACACCTGTTCTGGTGGACAGTATAAACACACACCTGTTCTGGTGGACAGTATAAACACACACCTGTTCTGGTGGACAGTATAAACACACACCTGTTCTGGTGGATGGTGAAGAGGTTGAACCATTGGTCCTGGTCTTCTTTGGGGCGGAGCATGGTCACCTGGTTGTTAACAAACATCCTGTAGAGGCGCTCATCAGGAATAGAGCCGATGCCGTACAGGGCTAGCTTAGTGCTGCCTTTCTGCAGGAGGACGGGACTAATCTCTATCCTCTCTACTGATTGGCTGCGGCCAAAATGATTGACAAGTCCGGCAGAGCTCAGGAGATCCAACGCACACAGACCATCCGCCTGGAGTGGAGACGAGAGAGATAGTTACACATAGAGATACAGACATATGCGTCTGTGGTTCAAGCTGGATGACTGAAACCTTGGCAACGGAGCTTACCCCTGTAGGATCGTCATGGTTACCGTGCACGCTGAACACGGGGATGGAGATGTTCAGGTTCTCATCCTGATAGTTCACCCACGGGAACCTGAGAACACAGAGAAACATTTGATGCACATACTGTACTTTACATACGACCCACTTTTGGAAACTCTTTAATAATACGTGGATATTTTATCTAGTAAGTTCAACTAGAATATTATTTAACATTTGTGACAGGTGATGTATAGGTTTTCACCAAAAAAAAAAGTGTGAGGATGCTGTCCACGCCAGCGCCAGCAACGCCACGCCAGGGCTAGCATCGCCACGCCAGGGCTAGCATCGCCACGCCAGGGCTAGCATCGCCACGCCAGGGCTAACATCGCCACGCCAGGGCTAACATCGCCACGCCAGGGCTAACATCGCCACGCCAGGGCAAGCATCGCCACGCCAGGGCTAGCATCGCAAGGTCAGGGCAAACATCGCCACGCCAGGGCAAACATCGCCACGCCAGGGCTAGCATCGCCAGGTCAGGGCTAACATCGCCACGCCAGGGCTAACATCGCCAGGTCAGGGCTAACATCGCCAGGTCAGGGCTAACATCGCCACGCCAGGGCTAACATCGCCACGCCAGGGCTAACATCGCCACGCCAGGGTTAGCATCGCCACGCCAGGTCTAGCATCGCCACACCAGGGCAAACATCACCACGTCAGGGCTAGCATCGCCACGCCAGGGATAACACAAAGACTGACTTGCTGTTGCTGAAGTTGACAGCCTGGTCACTGAGGACATCGAAGAGGATAGGAGTGTCTCCCATGCAGTACTTCCTCAGCAGAGAGATGCAGGAGTGAAGACAGCGTCTGGAAGGCTTGTTCTCATGGAACAGATCACCTCCCAACAGGATGAAGTCGACCTGCGGACAGAGACAGAGGTGAGTGTGGGAGAGAGAGAAATTACACTCTCACACACACACACACACACACACACACACACACACACACACACACACACACACACACACACACACACACTTGGTTCTCTTTGGCACACTTCAGGATCTCGTCGAAGGTGTTGAACGTGTCGTTGCCACGGACAGCATCTTTCTCCAGGTAACCAAGGTGAATATCCGTGGCGATCAGGATCTTGAAGGTGTCCTCATCGTCCCTGGCAACAGAAGCACAATCAGAACCCCAGAGTCTCCAGATGCACTCAGTGACAACTACACCACGACGAGACAGATTATTCTGAGGTTACATACAGGGTGTTCTCTGATGTCATGTTGAATGGAAACGGGTCCAGAGCAGCTTCTCAGAGAACCCTTCAGCAGCGGAGGGAGTGACGTCAACACCTATATCAATACAGTTAACACGTCTCTGGAGATGTCACCTACAGACAGACAGAGAGAGAAAGACAAGTCTGGTTGATGCTCTGACAAATGCCAGCAGTCGCCTTAACTTATAGCCTGTAATTGGGGCACAGAGTTTTCCCTGGTCAGGTCATACTGTTTGCCACAACATTGTGAGCCAATGCAAATCTCCCATAGCTATGATTCTGAGGTTGAGCCAGCTCAGCTAACTGTAGGAAAGACTTCTGAATCCAATATGACCAATGACTGAATACAAGGATTAAGTTGAATTTTCCCCGGCCTTGACGCTGATCTAAGGGCTAAGGTAACGTTACAGTTTTGCATTTCCCCCTAAGCAGTTAGGTAAGGTTAGGATTTCCAGAGGTTAATGCATAACGTTACATATTAACTAAGAGCACTCTGCAGTTAGCTAGCCAATGAGGTTCCAACAACGCATTAAAAGCAGATTTAGCTAACGTTAGCTAGCTAACTAACTCTAGCAGTTATAAAGCCGCTAATTTTAGCAGTGACTGTGCATTAGATGATACAACAACTGGCATATCTGACCCCCATGCGAATATCATGTTCTCAAATACTAGCTAATTCCATTATACACCGAGATAGCTATTCTTCACAAACCACGCACCTCTCCTACTCCCCGCGCTCGATTATTGTGTACATGTGAACAACTCCCCTTACGGAAGTTAGCACAGGAAACGTGATTTCCGAGAAGCAAATGTAGTTTTATTGACATGAAGCCTCCGCATGTAGCCATACTATGTCTGACGAAGAAAAACAGCAAATCCCAAAAGAAGACGATAAATTCCATGAAGCGGAGTTAGATGCGCTTGATTTGTAGTGCGCTTGCATGAGCGGTTTAGGACATGTTCAATTATAGGCCTATGTAGGCTATATAATAGGCCACTAACATTTAGCGGCCGCTGCCAACAAACTGACTCAGCTCCAGCCACCTTAAAAATGGGAATTGATGGAAATTATGTAAAAATGTACCACCAGCCACTTTAAACTATGCCACCTAATATAATGTTTACATACCCTACATTACACATCTCTTATGTATATGTATATACTGTACTCTATATCATCTACTGCATCTTGCCATCTTATGTAATACATGGACCATGTAAACTATGCCACTTTATGTTTACATACCCTACAGTACTCATCTCATAGGTATATACCGTACTCTATACCATCTACTGCACCTTGCCTATGCCGTATGTACCATCACTCATTCATATATCTTTATGTACATATTCTTTACCCCTTTACACTTGCGTGTATAAGGTAGTAGTTGCGGAATTGTTAGGTTAGATTACTTGTTGTTATTACTGCATTGTCGGAACTAGAAGCACAAGCATTTCGCTACACTCGCATTAACATCTGCTAACCATGTGTATGTGACTAATAAAATTTGATTTGATATGATTTGATATGCTTTTATAGCGGCATATAGGTTTTATTTTTGAGTCATGAGAGATTAGGAACAAATTAGAGATTAGGAATGAATGATGTCATATACTCTCTACTCACTAGAGCGCAGTGGTGTAAAGGTCTTAAGTAAAAAATACTTTAAAGTTCTACGTAAGTTGTTTTTTGGGGTATCTGTACTTTACTATTTATATTTTTTGACTACTTTTACTTCTACTTTACTACATTCCTTAAGAAAATATTGTATTTTTACTCCATACATTTTACTCCATACATTTTTACTCCAGACACCCAAAAGTACTAGTTACATTTTGAATGCTTAACAGGACAGGAAAATGGTCCAATTCACCCACTTATCAACAGAACATCCCTGGTCATCTACTGCCTCTGATCTGGCGGACTCACTAAACAGAGAACATCCCTGGTCATCTACTGCCTCTGATCTGGCGGACTCACTAAACAGAGAACATCCCTGGTCATCTACTGCCTCTGATTTGGCGGACTCACTAAACAGAGAACATCCCTGGTCATCGACTGCCTCTGATCTGGTGGACTCACTAAACAGAGAACATCCCTGGTCATCTACTGCCTCTGATTTGGCGGACTCACTAAACAGAGAACATCCCTGGTCATCTACTGCCTCTGATTTGGCGGACTCACTAAACAGAGAACATCCCTGGTCATCTACTGCCTCTGATTTGGCGGACTCACTAAACACACATCCTTCATTTTTAAATGATGTCTGAATGTTGGAGTGTGCCCCTGGCTGTCCTTAACATTTGTGGCCTGCTGGAGGTCATTTTGCAGGGCGCTGGCAGTGCACCTCCTTGCACAAAGACGGAGGTAGCGGTCCTGCTGCTGGGTTGTTGCCCTCCTACGGCCTCCTCCACGTCTCCTGATGTACTGGCCTGTCTCCTGGTAGCGCCTCCATGCTCTGGACACTACGCTGACAGACACAGCAAACCTTTTTGCCACAGCTCGCATTGATGTGCCATCCTGGATGAACTGCACTACCTGAGGTTGTGTGGGTTGTAGACTCCGTCTCATGCTACCACTAGAGTGAGAGCACCGCCAGCATTCAAAAGTGACCAAAACATCAGCCAGGAAGCATAGGGACTGAGAAGTGGTCTGTGGTCACCACCTGCAGAATCACTCCTTTTTTGGGGGTGTCTTGCTAATTGCCTATAATTTCCACCTTTTGTCTATTCCATTTGCACAACAGCATGTGAAATTTATTGTCAATCAGTGTTGCTTCCTAAGTGGACAGTTTGATTTCACAGAAGTGTGATTGACTTGGAGTTACATTGTGTTGTTTAAGTGTTCCCTTTATTTTTTTGAGCAGTGTATACAAAACAAGAAAATGGTGCTGTCTGGTTTGTTTAATATAAGAAATTTGTAATGTTTTATACTTTAACTTTTGATACCTTTGTATATTTCAGCAATTACATTTACTTTTGATACTTAAGTATATTTTTAATCTAATACTTTTAAACTTTTACTCAAGTAGAAGTTTGCTCTGTGTCTTTTACTTTTACTTGAGTCATTTTCTATTAAGGTATCTTCACTTTTACTCAAGTATGACAATTGGGTACTTTTTCCACCACTGGCAGTATGTGTAATAGTAATAATTTGGTGGGTGCTTATATTTGTCCTATTTCACACATGTACAAGTATGTATTGAAAATGTTGTTTTTTTGTTGCATATCCCTCTCCCTGAGACATTCTCTGAGAGTGGGGTCATGGCCAGGGTCTGCTTATCAATAACAACCTTGTAGCAATTAGGGTTAAGTGACTTGCTCAAGGGCACATCGACCGATTTTTCACCTTTTTGGCTCGGGATTTGAAATAGTGACCTTCCGGTAACTGGCTCAAACCGAGAGAGCGAGAGAGAGAGTGTATGTGT
>NW_026600682.1:27500-77500 GCF_029448725.1 Salvelinus fontinalis | reverse complement strand
ATGAGAAGAGCGTGCTCTGCGCCTCAAGAAGATATGGGATTGGAGTGTGTTGTTTGGGGATCTTTTTATTTATTTATATATATATATATTTGAACTTTTACCCCTTTTTCTCCCCAATTTTGTGGTATCCAATTGGTAGTTATAGTCTTATCTAATCGCTGCAACTCTCGTACGGACTTCGGGAGAGGCGAAGGTCGATCCTCCGTAAAAACAATCGTCCTCCGTAAAAACAACCCAACCAAGACGTACTGCTTCTTGACACAATGCCAGCTTAACCCGGATGCCAACTGCACCAATGTGTCACAGGAAACGTGTGTGGATCTTTGAAGCAGGGCGTTATCTCTGCAACATGTCAGGATCTCTGTAGACAAGGAATATTATCTAGTGTCTCTACTCCTACTGCCATTACCTGATCCAATTCTTCACGTATATGCTGTATCCTGGCGCTAGAAGTAAATACAAAGGATACCGTATATATGTGAAGAATTGGATCAAGTGGTTGATGCATGCAAACTGACCCACATAAGAGCTGTCCAGCATGTCTCCTATCCGGAAGCAGTGAGACGAGTGGAAGAAAGGAGTGGAGTTGAAGAACTAATGGTAGCAGGAGTAGAGACACCAGAGAATATTCCTTGTCTGCAGAGGGATTCTGACATGTTGCATGTTAAAACAAGGTGGACTTTGTAGCATTTACTGCATTGGTTATCAACTGCACAGTGCGAACAGAGAGGAAATCGGAGAAAACAGGCATCATTGTGAGTGTGGCTGAGTGTTTATTAGGACTCAAGGATTTTACAGCAGAGGTATTACAAAGAATCCTGTTGACGAATGCTCCATCGTCACAGGCCCCGAGCTTGTTCAGGAGGGGATCAGAACTGTGCCTGAAGGAGTGGGGTGTTTGTTTATTCATGTTTTGTATGATGTGGGGTCTACCGCCCAATGGAATATTTTTTGTTTCAGTAGGTGGCAGCAATACATCATTTGGTGTAGTCTGTCATAAAACCTTAATTAATAATAATAAGAAGACCCCTGGTTATTAACTTGCGGGCGCTAGGACCCCAGCACGCCCCCCTGAACTGCAGGTCTTGCGTTGTCAGTCTGCTCATGCCAGAACGAACGGTCCGGGGCTGATTATTATCGCGCTACTGTCGCTGACCCACTGCTGTTTGCGCCTCTGCCCGAATCTGCTTTTCTGAAAGCCGGTGGAGTCAGCATCAAGACCGGTTGCACCATTAGCGTGCGGAGAGAAGTTTCTCAACACGACCGGTCATTTAGTACCGAGGTAAACGTTTATGCCTGTATAAGGGAAAGAAGTGCGCGAGGTCAGCTTTCTTACAGCATGTGATGTTTTGGTCAGTTCAATCCACGCGCTCCTTGCGGCACGCACAGACTCATTGAGCTGTCTCAAATTTTGTAGGGCCGTCTCTGCCCGGCTTTCGGGAAGTAAACTTGCCTAAATAACTTTTGGGTGTTGTCTTCAAAGTGTGCATAGCGGCTTGGTCGCAGTTATAACTGACTACATAGTGCTGGCATTTGGCTCTGGTTCTATTTCGTTCCGTAATGTGTCAGTTCAGTTGTCTATTTCTGTCCTTTAGTGTGTCAGAGTTCTATTTCGGTCTGTTAGTGCAGGGTTTCCCAAACTCGGTCCTGGGGCCCCCCCTGGGTTCACGTTTTGGTTTTTGCCCTAGCACTACACAGATGATTTAAATACCAACTCATCATCAGCTTTGATTATTTGAATCAGTTAACTAAACATGAACCGGAGGCAGGACCGAGTTTGGGAAACGGGGGGCAGGACCGAGTTTGGGAAACCCTGGGTTAATGTGTCAGTTGTCCAGTAGGCCACAACAGCAAGCTTGCTATGCATATGGTTCAAATATTCTCTGGACATCTTCCACATTTTACTGTGTGTGTGTCTCAGAGGACAGGCAATAGTTGGACATGTGGTTGAGTCTGTTTGCTTTGAGAGGTACTGGAGGGAAACACCAGGATGGGAATGCTGAGGACAGCAGATGACCAGACAGTGTTGTCTCCTGAGAACTAGGCACTAACACTCACCTGGTCCCTAACCTATTATAACTTAGAAGTAAAAACAACTATTTATGTTTTGTTTCTTTTCCAGGTCTCTCTTTGTACCATAGTTTCCCAGGAGTCTTTGCACTGGAGGACGTCGTACAGTGCCCCCCAGAAACAGTCCCCTTCTCTATCAACAATGACCCCACCTCAATGACCACTCATCCACTGTCAGTGTCCATCCATCCCACCCATCGCACCTCCACACCTGCCAGGGAACCAGGTACACTAGCAGTTAGGGGGAGATAAGCTAGGCCTTAGGCATTATTCACCTGAAATTGACCTCTGACCCCTGCTGTTTCCTAGGTGATGCAGCCTTGGCGTTTGTGTCCCACCCCTGTGTGAGCGCCATGCGAGGAGAGGAGGAGGAGGGCGGGAATCTTCTCTCAAGCACCATACAAGAACAAACCAGCTACGGAGGAGGAGGAGAGGGAGGATGGGGGCCTCAGAGTGACAACCTGAACCCCATGCAGCCCTCCCAGGTGGCCTCCCCACCCCTGCTGCAGCAGCCGCCCAGCAGTACAGACTGTAGCGGCGCCCCCACCTCAGACAGCCAACTACCACCTTACCCCCTTACCTTCCCTCACCGCCCACTAGCTCACCCCCAGTTCCCCCAGTTGCGCTGGGCTCGGCAGGAGCCTCAGGGGCAGGAGCAGCAGGCTGACGGTGGCTCCGTGGAGAAACATGGACCCCCCCAGCCCCCTCTCCCTCATCCCCAACCCTCCCTCCAGCCCAGTTTAGAGGAGCTGCCGAGCTATGAGCAGGCCAAGGCCCAGACCCAGGGACAACACCACTACCAGGACCAGCTGTATTATACACTGGAGGACCAGGAGAGCCTGCCTAGCCCCTCTCACACCCCAGACAGCCAGCTCTCAGCCTGGACCAGCTTAGCTCCTAACAGCTCCTCTGAGACCTCTAGCCCTGACACCAACACTGACCCCTCTCCTTTCCCCAGCCCCAGCCCACCCCTGGGCCCTCAGCAAGGCTTTATGAGTGATGGGGATGAGGCTGAGGGTTTGTCTATCTGGGGTGGAGGGGCCAATGGAGACTCTGCTCTGAGGGAACTGAAGCAGGGTCATGTGTATTCCCTCAGCCAGAGGATCCTCCAAATCAGCATTGAGACCAATGGAACTAGTAACCTTCCCTCTAGCAACCCCTCCCCCAGTTACTCCCCACCCCTAAACACAACCCCACTCACAGGATCAGTAGACCCCCGCGGACCCCCACCAGAGTACCCCTTCAAGCCCACTCAGCCGCCCTCCTGCTCCCCCTTAGGGAAACCCCAGCCCCCCTCCTCTCATTCTGAGCTGGGCCCTCCCTTCATTGACTCCCCCTCTTCCACAATAATGGACTGGTCCATAGTCCAGCCAACCAGAGCTGAGAGCAACCCCCCACCTGAGTACCAGAGCAGGCGACACCACCCCGGGGCCCTAGGGGGTCCCTCAGTCCAGTACCACCACAGTCCCACACCCTCCCAGACCCACACCTCCGCCCTTCTCCCCAACATCCAGGCCCAGACTTCTACCCGTGTCTCTCAGCTCCAACCTCAGCCTCAACAACCTTCCCCAGGCCCCTCCGGTGTGGAGGTGGTCATGGCAGCCAAGGTGCAGCAGATGGTCCAGCTGCTGTGTGAGGAGAACCAGACTCTGAGACACGAGCTGCTGACACACAGAGAGAAGGCCTCCAAACTGCACTGGGTATGAGGGAGTTTGTATGTGACTGTATAACTGATTCACTATAACCTTATAGGCCCATTACAGTCAATATTTTAATGTTTTGTGTGTTTTGTATCATATTGTGTTTTATATCATATTGTACAACAGCTGATAAAATGAACACTGTAAAAGTGTGAGCACATTTGATCATTGTTACTTCCTGATAGTTGCTTGTTGAAAATACAATCTACACAGGACCTTATAATCAGCAGTTTTGGCTTTCCATGGTGACATCACCATGTGGTAAATTGATTAATAGACCAATAACAAATAGTTCCAAACCTCTCTGCCAATAACAGCTACGTTTCAGTTTTCCCCTCCCCGTTTAGACCACTCCCAGACAGTCCTAGCTGAATTCTTGCTTGAGAAATGGTTTTGCTATAAAGATATTTTTGAACATTTGAATGGAACTATATCACGGTAAGGTACTTAATTGTTACCCAGAAATGATTTGATATTGATATAAAAACTGCTTCATACCAGGGTTTAACAACCCCCCCCCCCCCCACACACACATTTTTGTACTAACCCTAAACTGGCACACCTGATTCAATTAGTCAACTAATCATCCACTCTGCCTTAAAGCATTAGGGGAAGAAACATATCTGACCCTATTTCAGTCTTTTCTACGAACTACTCTTCCTTGTACTGCAGTTAGAGGAGGAGCTCCAGAGGATCTCTGAAGAGTATGATTGGCTGATGAAGAGCTCGTCAAAGAGGGAGGGACTGGACCGAACCATGAGATGCAAACTGGAGGGGGAGATTAGACGCCTGACTGTCTTCAACAGAGACCTGAGAGGTAGGACAGGAGGGAGGGACCTGTAAAAGGATGTTGAAAATAAAGTAAATAATAATTGGGTCCTTAAAGTGCCGTCACCCTTTTTTCAACCTTCTTCTTAGCTGTATGTTTGGGATCTGGGTCATTTTGACCAATAAGTTGTGTTAATAGAAGAAAGAGGAGTTGAACATGTTCATCTATGTTGTATGACTATGTTATGACTGTGTCATGTCTGTGCATGACTGTGCCATGTCTCTGTATGACTGTGCCATGTCTCTGTATTTATTAATTTCACCTTTATTTAACCAGGTAGGCTAGTTGAGAACAAGTTCTCATTTGCAACTGCGACCTGGCCAAGATAAAGCATAGCAATTTGACACATACAACAACACAGAGTTACACATGGAATAAACAAAACATACAGTCAATAATACAGTAGAACAAAAGAAAACAAAAAGTCTATATACAGTGAGTGCAAATGAGGTAAGTTAAGGGAGTTAAGGCAATAAATAGGCCATGGTGGCGAAGTAATTACAATATAGCAATTAAACACTGGAATGGTAGATGTGCAGAAGATGAATGTGCAAGTAGAGATACTGGGGTGCAAAGGAGCAAGATAAATAAATAAATACTGTATGGGGATGAGGTAGGTAGATAGATGGGCTATGTACAGGTGCAGTGATCTGTGAGCTGCTCTGACAGCTGATGCTTTAAGCTAGTGAGGGAGATATGAGTCTCCAGCTTCAGAGATTTTTGCAGTTCGTTCCAGTCATTGGCAGCAGAGAACTGGAAGGAAAGACAACCAAAGGAGGAATTGGCTTTGGGGGTGACCAGTGAGATATACCTGCTGGAGCGCGTGCTACGAGTGGGTGCTGCTATGGTGACCAGTCAGCTGAGATAAGGCGGGGCTTAACCTAGCAGACTTGTAGATGACCTGGAGCCAGTGGGTTTGGCGACGAGTATGAAGCGAGGGCCAACCAACGAGAGCGTACAGGTCGCAATGGTGGGTAGTATATGGGGCTTTGGTGACAAAACAGATGGCACTGTGATAGACTGCATCCAGTTTGTTGAGTAGAGTGTTGGAGGCTATTTTATAGATGACATCACCGAAGTCGAGGATCGGTAGGATGGTCAGTTTTACGAGGGTATGTTTTGCAGCATGAGTGAAGGATGCTTTGTTGCGTTATAGGAAGCCAATTCTAGATTTAATTTTGGATTGTAGATGTTTAATATGAATCTGGAAGGAGAGTTTACAGTCTAACCAGACACCTAGGTATTTGTAGTTGTCCACGTATTCTAAGTCAGAGCCGTCCAGAGTAGTGATGCTGGACGGGCGGGGAGGTGCGGGCAGTGATCGGTTGAATAGTATGCATTTAGTTCTACTTGCGTTTAAGAGCAGTTGGAGGCCACGGAAGGAGAGTTGTATGGCCTTGAAGTTTGTCTGGAGGTTAGTTAACACAGTGTCCAAAGAGGGGCCAGAAGTATACAGAATGGTGTCGTCTGCGTTGAGGTGTACCAGAGAATCACCAGCAGCAAGAGCAACATCATTGATGTATACAGAGAAGAAAGTCGGCCCGAGGATTGAACCCTGTGGCACCCCTATAGAGACTGCCAGAGGTCTGGACAACAGGCCCTCTGATTTGACACACTGAAATCTATCAGAGAAGTAGTTGGTAAACCAGGCGAGGCAATCATTTGAGAAACAGTATGACTGTGCCATGTCTCTGTATGACTGTCATGTCTGTGTAGGACTGTGTCATGTCTGTGTATGACTGTGTCATGTCTGTGTATGACTGTGTCATGTATGTGTATAACTGTGTCATGTCTGTGTATGACTGTGTCACGCCTGTGTATGACTGTGTATGACTGTGTATGACTGTGCCATGACTGTGCCACGTCTGTGTATGACTGTGCTACGTCTCTGTATGACTATTATGTCTGTATATGACTGTGTCACATCTGTGTATGACTGTGCCATGACTGTGCCACGTCTGTGTATGACTGTGCCACGTCTGTGTATGACTGTGCCACGTCTGTGTATGACTGTGTCACGTCTGTGTATGACTGTGTCATGTCTGTGTATGACTGTGTTATGTCTCTGTATGACTGTGCCATGTCTCTGTATGACTGTGCCATGTCTCTGTATGACTGTCATGACTGTCATGTCTGTGTATGTCTGTGTGTGCCTGTGTATGACTGTGTCACGTCTGTATCACGTCTGTGTATGACTGTGCCACGTCTGTGTATGACTGTGCCACGTCTGTGTATGACTGTGCCACGTCTGTGTATGACTGTGCCACGTCTGTGTATTACTGTGCCACGTCTGTGTATGACTGTGCCACGTCTGTGTATTACTGTGTCATGTCTATGTATTACTGTGTCATGTCTATGTATTACTATGTTATGTCTGTGTATGACTGTTATGTCTCTGTATTACTTTGTTAAGTCTGTGTATGACAATCATGTCTGTGTATGACTGTATCACGTCTGTGTATGACTATGCCACGTCTGTGTATGACTGTGTCACGTCTGTGTATGACTGTGCCACATCTGTGTATGACTGTGTCACGTCTGTGTATGACTGTGCCACATCTGTGTATGACTGCCACGTCTGTGTATGACTGTGCCACGTCTGTGTGTGACTGTGTCACATCTATGTTATGTCTCAGATCGTCTGGAGACTGCCAATCAACAGCTAGCGTGCTGTGAGCCAGAAGGAGAGGAGGATGGACATGCTGCTGAGCTTAGTAAGTGTGTGTGTTTGTGTCTGTATTTGTGGTATTGATGAGTGTTTGTGTGTTTGTGGTGTTGATGAGTGTTTGTGAGTGGGAATGAGGACACACCCAGCATTTAGGTTTTCTTCTCTTTTCTCCACCACTCCCTCTCTTCCCAGGCTAAATTCAGCACACATACAATTATCCCATTTCCTTTTAGCCACACACACACACACACAAACACACACACACACACACTTTTATTAGAGAGTCAGTGTGAATACAGACAGTGACCTCGTCTGGCCTGGAAACCCAAACAGAGAGGAACAGAGAGAACTTTCTCCTCCTGACCACCACCTTTCTCACATTATCACACTCTCACGCTCTATCTCTCTCCCTCCCTCTCTCTCTCTTTCTCTCTCACGCTCTCTCTCTATATCTCCCTCCCTCTCTCTCTCTCTCTATCTCCCTCCCTCTCTCTCTCTCTCTCCCTCCCTCACTCTCTCTCTCTCACGCTCTCTCTCTCTATCTCCCTCCCTCTCTTCATCTCCCTCCCTCTCTCTCACGCTCTATCTCTCTCCCTCCCTCTCTCTCTCTCTCTCCCTCCCTCTCTCTCTTTCCCACTCACTCTTTCTCTCTCTCTCTCTTTCCCACTCACTCCCTCTCTCTCTCTCCCTCCCTCTCTCTCTTTCCCACTCACTCTTTCTCTCTCTCTCTCTTTCCCACGCACTCCCTCTCTCTTCCACTCCTTCTCTCTCTTCCACTCCCCTCTCTCCCACTGCCTCTCTCTCTCTCTCTCTCTCTCTCTCTCTCTCTCTCTCTCTCTCTCTCTCTCTCCCACCCCTCTCTCTCTCTCTCTCTCTCTCCCACCACTCCCTCTCTCTCTCTCCCACCACTCCCTCTCTCCCCATTTCTCTCCCTCCCTGGGCACAATGAGAGAGGAGAAGAAGTGTTTGTTGTATTTCACTGGGCTGTCTGGTATGTAACACCAGGAATGAGGGATAGAGTGGGGAGGGAGAGATAAAGAGAGGGGGAGGCCAGTAGAGACAGGCAAAGGGAGGGAAAGGGGGGATATCTTATAGCATTTTTTGGACAGGTGCTCTTTCAACTTGTCAGCCCCCCCCCACAAACTACCCAAATACTCTGCACCATACCTCCTCCCCTCCTCCCTTTACACACACCTGTCTTTCTCCCCTCTTCCGCATGTGTGTGACATGTTAACCCAGAGACAAAGGGGAATGATCTGGTCTGTGCTGGGAATGCAGCCCAGCAGATTCCACTAAACCCCCCCCCCCCCCCCCCCCCCACCCCCTTAATCCACCATCCCCCCCCAACACACATCCACCCCTACCTAGAGTTTGGTCAACTGTAGAGCTGGATGCATTGTTGCTACCTCTGAACATTCCAGTCATGAGGAGTATCGGGTTCTCTAATTCTAACTTTAAAGGGTTAGTAAGTCTGATTTGAGCATTTTTTCTCTTATCTTTTATCTTCCCCCATTCCTTCTCTCTGTTTTCTCACTGTCTCTCAGGGGATGGACTGATAGAGAAAGAGCGTTTGGAGGAAGAGGTGGAGAAGCAGCAGCGGAGGGCAGAGCGACTGGAGTCAGCTCTGAGCAGCGCCCAGCAGAGAGCACTACACTTAGAGGAGGAGGTATACATCACGTCACATTACGTCACGGTATATCACGTCACGGTATATCACATTACGTCAAGGTACATCAACATCACGTCATGGTATATCACATTTCGTCACAGTATATCACGTCACGGTATATCACATTACGTCACGGTACATCACGTCACGGTATATCACATTACGTCACGGTATATCACGTCACAGTATATCACATTACGTCACGGTATATCACATCACGGTATATTACATTACGTCACGGTACATTACGTCACAGTATATCACATTACGTCACAGTATATCACATTACGTCACGGTATATCACATCACGGTATATTACATTACGTCACGGTACATCACGTCACAGTATATCACATTACGTCATTCATTCAGACACTTATTCACACACCATATACACATACAGATCAATCCAACATACTGTATCTGTGTCCATTCCTCCCTGGTCTGTGTGTGTGTGTGTGTGTGTGTGTGTGTGTGTGTGTGTGTGTGTGTGTGTGTGTGTGTGTGTGTGTGTGTGTGTGTGTGTGTGTGTAGCTGCGTGTGAAGTGTGTGTATGCGGCACGTGTGGAAGGGTTGCAGCATGCTGTGGTGCAGTTGCAGACGGCGTGTGAGAAGAGAGAGCAGCTTGAGAGACGCCTGCGCACACGGCTGGAGAGAGAGCTACACACACTGCGCACGCAACAGGTACCACACATAACGCTCTCTTGGCGGGTCATAACAATGTCATAACAGGTCATATGCTATTTATTAATGCATACAAGTGGGTCTGGATTGTCCTAAAACTGTTTCATTTTTTACATATGTCTCTTCCTTCTTCCACACCTCTGCCTCGCTCTCCTCCCCTCAGAGAGTGTGTGGGGGTGTGCTTGGGACCACTGGGCCAGGTGGGGGTGGGGGTGTAGGGGAGGGCAGTGCCCATGCTCTGAGGGAGCTGCTGAGGCAGAGGGAGGAGAGGGTTCTGGCTCTAGAGGCTGACTCTACCCGTTGGGAACAGAAGTACCTGCAGGAGAACGCCATGAGACACTTTAACATGGAGACTGCTGCTACAGCCAACACACACAGGTACACACACATCCCAACAGGTCACTCATGCACACAGGTACACACACATCCCAACAGGTCACTCATGCACACAGGTACACACACATCCCAACAGGTCACTCATGCACACAGGTACACACACATCCCAACAGGTCACTCATGCACACAGGTACACACACATCCCAACAGGTCACTCATGCACACAGGTACACACACATCCCAACAGGTCACTCATGCACACAGGTACATACACATCCCAACAGGTCACTCATGCACACAGGTACACACACATCCCAACAGGTCACTCATGCACACAGGTACACACACATCCCAACAGGTCACTCATGCACACAGGTACACACACATCCCAACAGGTCACTCATGCACACAGGTACATACACATCCCAACAGGTCACTCATGCACACAGGTACACACACATCCCAACAGGTCACTCATGCACACAGGTACACACACATCCCAACAGGTCACTCATGCACACAGGTACACACACATCCCAACAGGTCACTCATGCACACAGGTACACACACATCCCAACAGGTCACTCATGCACACAGGTACACACACATCCCAACAGGTCACTCATGCACACAGGTAGAGATGGCGCTGCAGTGGATAGAAGCTGTTTTCCACGGGCTCCTGACCAATTCCGCAGAGTTAAAATACATCATGATAAGCTGCAGACCGTACTAACTACCAACAGAGTTAAAATACATCATGATAAGCTGCAGACCGTACTAACTACCAACAGAGTTAAAATACATCATGATAAGCTGCAGACCGTACTAACTACCAACAGAGTTAAAATACATCATGATAAGCTGCAGACCGTACTAACTACCAACAGAGTTAAAATACATCATGATAAGCTGCAGACCGTACTAACTACCAACAGAGTTTTCATCTATATATTTCCTATCTGTCTATATACCTCCTCAAACCCATGCTGGCACTAAGACCACACTCAATCAGCTGCATAGGGCCATAAGCAAACAAGGAAATCCACACCCTGTGCCAGCGCTTCTCATGGACAGTGATTTTAATGCAGGGAAACTGAAATCTGTGTGACCTCATTATCACCAGCATGTTACCTTTGCAACTAGAGGTGACACAACTCTAGATCACCTCTACTCCACACACAGAGAGGTGACACAACTCTAGATCACCTCTACTCCACACACAGAGAAGTTCACAACTCTAGATCACCTCTACTCCACACACAAGAGAGGTGACACAACTCTAGATCACCTCTACTCCACACACAGAGAGGTGACACAACTCTAGATCACCTCTACTCCACACACAGAGAGGTGACACAACTCTAGATCACCGGGGCGGCAGGTAGCCTAGTGGTTAGAGCGTAGAGGCGGCAGGTAGCCTAGTGGTTAGAGCGTAGAGGCGGCAGGTAGCCTAGTGGTTAGAGCGTAGAGGCGGCAGGTAGCCTAGTGGTTAGAGCGTAGAGGCGGCAGGTAGCCTAGTGGTTAGAGCGTAGAGGCGGCAGGTAGCCTAGTGGTTAGAGCGTAGAGGCGGCAGGTAGCCTAGTGGTTAGAGCGTAGCGGCGGCAGGTAGCCTAGTGGTTAGAGCGTAGAGGCGGCAGGTAGCCTAGTGGTTAGAGCGTAGCGGCGGCAGGTAGCCTAGTGGTTAGAGCGTAGAGGCGGCAGGTAGCCTAGTGGTTAGAGCGTAGAGGCGGCAGGTAGCCTAGTGGTTAGAGCGTAGCGGCGGCAGGTAGCCTAGTGGTTAGAGCGTAGAGGCGGCAGGTAGCCTAGTGGTTAGAGCGTAGAGGCGGCAGGTAGCCTAGTGGTTAGAGCGTAGCGGCGGCAGGTAGCCTAGTGGTTAGAGCGTAGAGGCGGGAGGTAGCCTAGTGGTTAGAGCGTAGCGGCGGCAGGTAGCCTAGTGGTTAGAGCGGAGAGGCGGCAGGTAGCCTAGTGGTTAGAGCGTAGAGGCGGCAGGTAGCCTAGTGGTTAGAGCGTAGCGGCGGCAGGTAGCCTAGTGGTTAGAGCGTAGAGGCGGCAGGTAGCCTAGTGGTTAGAGCGTAGAGGCGGCAGGTAGCCTAGTGGTTAGAGCGTAGAGGCGGCAGGTAGCCTAGTGGTTAGAGCGTAGAGGCGGCAGGTAGCCTAGTGGTTAGAGCGTAGAGGTGGCAGGTAGCCTAGTGGTTAGAGCGTAGAGGCGGCAGGTAGCCTAGTGGTTAGAGCGTAGAGGCGGCAGGTAGCCTAGTGGTTAGAGCGTAGAGGCGGCAGGTAGCCTAGTGGTTAGAGCGTAGCGGCGGCAGGTAGCCTAGTGGTTAGAGCGTTGGGCCAGTAATCAAAATGTTGTGAGATCAAATTCCTGAGCTGACAAGGTAAAAATCTCTTGTTCTGCCCCTGAACAAGGCAGTTAACCCACTGTTCCCCAGTAGGCCGTCATTATAAATAAGAATTTGTTCTTAACTGACTTGTCTAGTTAAATAAAGGTTCAACAAAAAAACAATTACTCCACACACAGAGAGGTGTACATACTGTACATAGCTAACACGCCCTCCCTTTGGCTAATCCGACCATAACTATATCCTCCTGATTTCTGCTTTAAAAACAAAAGTAAAACAGGAGGTACCAGTAACGTGCTCTATACAGAAGTAGTCTGATGAAGCGGATGCTAAGCTAAAGGACTGTTTCCCTAGCACAGACTGGAATATGTTCTGGGATTCAACGGATAACATTGACGAGTTTACCACATCAGCCACAGGTATCATTAATATGTGCATCGACAACGTCGTCCCCACAGTGACCATACGTACTTATTCCAACCAGAAGCCATGGATTACAGGCAACATCCGCACTGAGCTAAATGGTAGAGCTGCCGCTTTCAAGGGGAGGGACACTACTCCAGACGCTTATAAGAAATCCCACTACGACCTCTGACGAGCCATCAAACAGGCAAAGCGTCAATACAGGACTAAGATCGGATCTTACTACACCAGCTCTGACGTCTGTCAGATGTGGCAGGGCTTGCAAACTATCACTGGTTACAAAGGGAAACCTACCTGTGACCAGACCAACGAAATGCCTTCTACCAGCTGTTCCGGACGACTGTGATCTCGCTCTCTGTAGCCAATGTGAGTAAGACCTTTAAACAGGTTAACATTCACAAGGTTGTGTGTGTGTGTGTGTGTGTGTAGGGACCCCTTGGTGGTGCACTCTCGCAGTGGTAGCTACAGTGAGATGACGGGCTGCACACTGTGTCAGGAGGATGATGTACAGCAGGCTACCAGACGCTGCAATGACATGGAGCACAGGTACACACAAACACACACACACACACATATATATATATATACACTGCTCAAAAAAATAAAGGGAACACTTAAACAACACAATGTAATTCCAAGTCAATCACACTTCTGTGAAATCAAACTGTCCACTTAGGAAGCAACACTGATTGACAATAAATTTCACATGCTGTTGTGCAAATGGAATAGACAAAAGGTGGAAATTATAGGCAATTAGCAAGACACCCCCAATAAAGGAGTGATTCTGCAGGTGGTGACCACAGACCACTTCTCAGTTCCTATGCTTCCTGGCTGATGTTTTGGTCACGTTTGAATGCTGGCGGTGCTTTCACTCTAGTGGTAGCATGAGACGGAGTCTACAACCCACACAAGTGGCTCAGGTAGTGCAGCTCATATAGAGTATATAGAGTTGAAGTCGGAAGTTTACATACACCTTAGCCAAATACATTTAAACTCAGTTTTTCACAATTCCTGACATTTAATCCAAGTAAAAATTCCCTGTCTTAGGTCAGTTAGGATCACCACTTTATTTTAAGAATGTGAAATGTCAGAATAATAGTAGAGAGAATTACTTATTTCAGCTTTTATTTATTTCATCACAATCCCCGTGGGTCAGAAGTTTACATAACCTCAATTAATATTTGGTAGCATTGCCTTTAAATTATTTAACTTGGGTCAAACGTTTCGGGTATTCTTCCACAAGCTTCCCACAACAAGTTGGGTGAATGTTGGCCCATTCCTCCTGACAGAGCTGGTGTAACTGAGTCAGGTTTGTAGGCCTCCTTGCTCGCAAACGCTTTTTCAGTTCTGCCCACAAATTTTCTATAGGAATGAGGTCAGGGCTTTGTGATGGCCACTCCAATACCTTGACTTTGTTGTCCTTAAGCCATTTTGCCACAACTTTGTAAGTATGCTTGGGGTCATTGTCCATTTGGAAGACCCATTTGAGACCAAGCTTTAACTTCCTAACTGATATCTTGAGATGTTGCTTCAATATATCCACATCATTTTAATCCTCATGATGCCATCTATTTTGTGTGTGCACCAGTCCCTCCTGCAGCAAAGCACCCCCACAACATGATGCTGCCAGCCCTGTGCTTCACGGTTGGGATGGTGTTCTTCGGCTTGCAAGCCTCCCCCTTTTTCCTCCAAACATAACAATGATCATTATGGCCAAACAGTTCTATTTTTGTTTCATCAGACCAGAGGACATTTCTCAAAAAGAACAAACTTTGTCCCCATGTGCAGTTGCAAACCGTAGTCTGGCTTTTCTATGGCGGTTTTGGAGCAGTGGCTTCTTCCTTGCTGAGCGGGCTTTCAGTTTATGTCGATACAGGACTCGTTTTACTGTGGATATAGATACTTTTGTACCTGTTTCCTCCAGCATCTTCACAAGGTCCTTTGCTGTTGTTCTGGGATTGAGTTGCACTTTTCGCACCAAAGTACGTTCATCTCTAGGAGACAGAACGCGTCTCCTTCCTGAGCAGTATGACATCTGCGTGGTCCCATGGTGTTTATACTTGTGTACTATTGTTTGTACATATGAACGTGGTACCTTCAGGTGTTTGGAATTTGCTCCCAAGGATGAACCAGACTTGTGGAGGTCCCAAGTTTTTATTCTGAGGTCTTGGCTGATTTCTTTTGATTTTCCCATGATGTCAAGCAAAGAGGCACTGAGTTTGAATGTAGGCCTTGAAATACATCCACAGGTACACCTCCAATTGACTCAAATGATGTCAATTAGCCTATCAGAAGCTTCTAAAGCCATGACATAATTTTCTGGAATTTTCCAAGCTGTTTAAAGGCACAGTATGTAAACTTCTGACCCACTGAAATTGTGATACAGTGAAATAATCTGTCTGTAAACAATTGTTGGAAAAATGACTTGTGTCATGCACAAAGTAGATGTCCTAACCGACTTGCCAAAACTATAATTTGTTAACAAGAAATTTGTGGAGCGGTTGATCTTGTCTAAAAGGCATCTTAATTGTTGATTTATTTGTATTGGTTCACTCTGTCTTTTAGTCAATAGGATCAATGTTGTGTTTTCTGTGTTTGTGTACAGGATAAGGAACCTGTATGCCCAGCTGATAGAGAAGGATGCGTTGATAAAGGTTTTACAGCAACGGAACTCTCGCGGTGACCTCAGCGCCCTCCGCCCTGCCCGCTCCACCCCCTCCATCTCCTTAGCAACAGGACTGCACCCACGACAAGCTTCTCAGACAGACGAGAGGAAAGAAAGAAACCACCTCCCATCCCTCCCCTTCCTCTCTTCCCCACCTTCCTCTTTATCTACCACCTCCTCCCTCCCTTCCACTCTTGCTTTCTCATCCACCCTCCCCTACTCCACTACACCATCTTATTCATCCACCCTGCCTTTCTCCTCCACCCTGCCTCTCTCCTCCTCCCTTCAATTCTCTACCCTCCCCCTCTCCCTCCCCTCCACTCCTCTCCTGTCCTCCCATTCTAAGACGGGTAGTAGAGACAGCAGCACTCAGACTGACAAAGGTTCCGAGTCCCTCAAAGTCCTGCCCCTCCCCAGCAGAGCCTGGCTGGGATTGGCCAGGACCCAGAGGACAGGTGAGTGACAGCTAAGACTGAACAATCAAGGAACAGTGAACCCAGTCCAAAATGTAATGTAAAACTGACCCCTAGTTCAGCAACTAAATTCTAACGTTGGATCTGATATTCTACATCTCTTCAGCTAAGTGTTCTTTCTGTCTCCATAGATAAGACTAGAGCCCAGCCCCCACACCTACCAGGCACAGACTTAGTGGAGATCCTTATCTAATGGACACGGTGGGGTCTTGTGAAGCTGCTGCTGAACAACTGAGGATGAAACAAACTAAAGTAACGATGGCTGACTGATAGACTAGTTGTGATGGAAACTGGAGGCTCATTGGATGGCAGAAAGAGAGAGAGAGAGAGATGGGGAAGACCTCTGTCCTGCTCTAAAAGTGTGCCTTTAGTCTGGTAAAGTTATTTTCAAGTTGTGTGTGTGTTTTTCTTCAGTTAAATGCATTTCAGAGGCAAGTTTGCTTTGTTGGAAAGCATGCATTTTCGTACAAATGAACGGTACAGAAAGATTAGATTTGTAAAACTTATTTCTGCTGAGAGTTAATATTGATTTCGTCCACAAAAACATTTCAAACTTCTTTGATTTGTAAATGGATTTTACTGTGCTGCGTGACAATGAATATAAACATGTACTCTGTCTCCCCCTGCTGTCAGTCTGTGTAACTTTGTTTTCTAATCAATTCATTGTATTACCCATCAACAATGTTGTATGTATGTATGTATGTATGTATGTATGTATGTATGTATGTATGTATGTATGTTGTTAAGGGCTGGAATAAAAGCCTGTTCACTGCTGACTTTGTCCCTCCAGGATCGGCATTGTCCATGTTTTACTGTTCACATACACACACAGAGTCCTGGATAATGAGGCCTTTTCTTTTCTACATGACAAAGCAGGAGAAACAGTGTGTGTGTGTTTCATACAGGCCTCATTACCTGAGAGGTTAATACTGTAAAGAATTGACAGCTGGTAAGCCTTCAGCGGAGGCACGTGGGCTGCTGTGGATGAGTGAAGCTGTAACATTACACTGATGTAAGTCTGTTACTTTTGCTGCCTTTCACTAAAGGCTAAATGTGTTCTTCTCTCGTTAATTTCCCAAGTCAGAGGGAGAATCTGCTGTGTCAATTCTGGTTGATGTAAACTCTGAGCTATTGACCCACACAACCACAGATAACACCATGCACTCGTCATGTATGTGTGTGTGTATATATATATATATTTACAGGTCTGGACGATATTTGATGGTTTTGGAGAGAAGCCCGAGCGTCTGTACGCCGTGTGACGTCATCGCCTACGTAGCTCTGTAAGGGGAACCTCCGTATTCAGTCTTCGCGCGGTATTTTGCTTTCTGTGTGCATACATGATGGTAAAAATGCTGCCCTGACATTATATATTTAATATTGATGTGCTCTTTTTGAATTGAAGAGACCGTACGGATAAAAACGTTAGCCATGTAGCTAGCTCGGCTGGCAAGTAGCTATAACGTTAGTTGGTTGCCATCAATGGAGAGAGTGTCAAAACCATCCGTCAGGCGAGAGAAGGTAAACATAGCAAGCAGGCTAACATTAGCGATCCAACTAAACAAACCTGTCTTGGCTAGTTAGCCAGCTAACTTAGCTTGCATTTTAATGGAGTAAAGTTTAGCTAGTTAACTATTGTAAGTTGCATGTTTGCTTCAGATCCAACTAGATGTTATTCAGCAAGCTATCGTTAACCATTTGACACAGCTTCTTGTTTTTACTTAGCTAGCAAGCGAACTTTGCTTTAAGCTAAGAGCTAGTCAATAATGTTATTGTTAAAGTGAGAGTGACCATAGTCGGCCTTTCTGTGCAACACTGAATTAAACTGAACATCACTAAACGTTAGTAACTGTGTACCAGATAATTCCATTGGTGATGTAGAGGGGAGTGTGTGGCCTTTGTTTTGGGGGACAATCCTAAGGAATTAAATCGATCATTAGAATGGGAGACAGTTTGTAGTGTTTGGTAGTAATAATATTATCCGTGTTGGGGACAGTAATATCATGGTGTTAGAAATGGTGGTTCCCTGACTGTCTCTGTCTGTCTGCAGGAGCTCTCTGTCGGTGTGATGTCTGACATTCCGTCTCTACCCTCCTACAAAGACTACCCCGCAGACCGCCCCTTCGTCAACACCTCTCTACCCTCCTACACACTCACAACTCGCAACACACACGTACCCTGCCAGACCCTGTCCAGCAAGGCATTCCCAGAAAGCAGCAGTACAGGTAACCAATCACTACCTGCACTGCTGCTAGAACTACATTGTGTGTGGGTGAGACAGTTTCCATTGTGGTTATGTGGTCAGGCTGGTCTCCATGGCAACAGCAGGTGACACGTGACACCACAGCCTATTAACAGAGGCTCTGCTAAACGCTATCCCTCTATCCCCACTCTCACATCGCTATCCTCCTACCTTCACCCATCTCTCTCTCACTCTGTACTCACATCTCTATCCTCCTACCTTCACCCATCTCTCTCTCACTCTGTACTCACACCTCTATCCTCTTCACCCATCTCTCTATCATGCTGTACTCACACCTCTATCCTCTTCACCCATCTCTCTATCACTCTGTACTCACACCTCTATCCTCTTCACCCATCTCTCTATCACTCTGTACTCACACCTCTATCCTCCTACCTTCAGCCATCTCTCTCTCTCACTCTGTACTCACACCTCTATCCTCTTACCTTCACCCATCTCTCTCTCACTCTGTACTCACATCTCTATCCTCCTACCTTCACCCATCTCTCTATCACTCTGTACTCACACCTCTATCCTCTTACCTTCACCCATCTCTCTCTCACTCTGTACTCACATCTCTATCCTCCTACCTTCACCCATCTCTCTCTCACTCTGTACTCACACCTCTATCCTCTTACCTTCACCCATCTCTCTCTCACTCTGTACTCACACCTCTATCCTCTTACCTTCACCCATCTCTCTCTCACTCTGTACTCACATCTCTATCCTCTTCACCCATCTCTCTATCACTCTGTACTCACACCTCTATCCTCTTACCTTCACCCATCTCTCTCTCACTCTGTACTCACACCTCTATCCTCTTACTTTCACCCATCTCTCTCTCACTCTGTACTCACATCTCTATCCTCCTACCTTCACCCATCTCTCTATCACTCTGTACTCACATCTCTATCCTCTTACCTTCACCCATCTCTCTCTCACTCTGTACTCACATCTCTATCCTCTTACCTTCACCCATCTCTCTCTCACTCTGTACTCACATCTCTATCCTCTTACCTTCACCCATCTCTCTCTCACTCTGTACTCACATCTCTATCCTCTTACCTTCACCCATCTCTCTATCACTCTGTACTCACATCTCTATCCTCCTACCTTCACCCATCTCTCTATCATGCTGTACTCACACCTCTATCCTCTTCACCCATCTCTCTATCACTCTGTACACACACCTCTATCCTCCTACCTTCAGCCATCTCTCTCTCACTCTGTACTCACATCTCTATCCTCTTACCTTCACCCATCTCTCTCTCACTCTGTACTCACATCTCTATCCTCCTACCTTCACCCATCTCTCTATCACTCTGTACTCACACCTCTATCCTCTTACCTTCACCCATCTCTCTCTCACTCTGTACTCACACCTCTATCCTCTTACCTTCACCCATCTCTCTATCACTCTGTACTCACACCTCTATCCTCTTACCTTCACCCATCTCTCTCTCACTCTGTACTCACACCTCTATCCTCTTCACCCATCTCTCTATCACTCTGTACTCACACCTCTATCCTCCTACCTTCACCCATCTCTCTCTCACTCTGTACTCACACCTCTATCCTCTTACCTTCACCCATCTCTCTCTCACTCTGTACTCACACCTCTATCCTCTTACCTTCACCCATCTCTCTCTCACTCTGTACTCACACCTCTATCCTCCTACTTTCACCCATCTCTCTCTCACTCTGTACTCACACCTCTATCCTCTTACCTTCACCCATCTCTCTCTCACTCTGTACTCACACCTCTATCCTCCTACCTTTACCCATCTCTCTCTCACTCTGTACTCACACCTCACACCTCTATCCTCTTACCTTCACCCATCTCTCTCTCACTCTGTACTCACACCTCTATCCTCCTACCTTTACCCATCTCTCTCTCACTCTGTACTCACACCTCACACCTCTATCCTCTTACCTTCACCCATCTCTCTCTCACTCTGTACTCACACCTCTATCCTCTTACCTTCACCCATCTCTCTCTCACTCTGTACTCACACCTCTACTCTTCTGAGTGGCTGAATGAAGTAATTGCTGATAAAGTTTTTACTCATGAATGTCTGGTGGAGAATAGCTTCAACTCCGAGTGTGTGGGATAACAGATAAGGCAAGATATGATGGTACGATATTCATCTTCAGAGAGGATTATACTGTGTGTGTGTGTGTGTGTGTGTGTGTGTGTGTGTGTGTGTGTGTGTGTGTGTGTGTGTGTGTGTGTAGCGATCCTGTCTGCTCTGATGAACCTACAGGAGAAGATCAGGAAGCTGGAGTTGGAGAGAGGCAGAACGGAGCGGAGTCTACACAGCCTGGAGAAGGAGACCTCACACACTGACCTAAGGAGTGACACACACAAACCCACAGACACACACAATAGAGAGACCAGCCACCAGTCAGAACCCAACCAAGGTGATCATTTTCCAAAATATATGTGTTTTGTTTGAGAGTAAACAGAAGCTCTTTTTTCCCCCTGCCTCACCCCTCTCTGTCTCTCTCTCTCCCCTCGGTCCCCTCAGTGTTAGTGACTCAGCTGGCTGCAGCGGAGGCTCGCTGTAAGCTGTTGGACAGACAACTGGAGTACATGAGGAAGATGGTCCGCAACGCAGAGGCCGACAGAACAACCCTGCTCAAACGCCAGGTTAGCATACGCCTTACCTAGCATTATCTATGCTAACCCAGAGAGACAGGCTAACGACAGGATCTCTAGCTGTATGTATGATGCTCCCGTAGCACTCAGTTACCATAGTGACTCTTTCAGGTTTCCCTGGAGATGACCAGGTCAGTTGCTCCCGCCCCTGACTCTGCCCACCAGACCCAGTTAGAGAAGCTGGCGCTACTGGAGCAGGAACACCAGAGACTGACCCGCACACAGAACCATGCAGAGGTACACACACACACACACACACACACACACACACACACACACACACACACACACACACACACACACATACACAGAACCACGCAGAGGTACACACACCACACACACACACACACACAGAACCACGCAGAGGTACACAAACACACACACACACACAGAGAACCACGCAGAGGTACACACCACACACACCACACACACCACACACACCACACACACCACACACACACACACACACGCAGAGGTACACACACACACACACGCGCAAACTCACCCCAACTAGGATTTGGTGGGTCTGATGTCTGTATGTCTTAGAGGAAGATTCGTGAGTTGGAGCTGAAACTGCTGGAAGAAGAACACCAGAGGAAACTGGTCCAGAACCAGGCTAACCAGGTACCCCCACACACACACAGGACCAGGCTAACCAGGTACCCACACACACACAGGACCAGGCTAACCAGGTACCCACACACACACACAGGACCAGGCTAACCAGGTACCCACACACACAGGACCAGGCTAACCAGGTACCCACACACACAGGACCAGGCTAACCAGGTACCCACACACACAGGACCAGGCTAACCAGGTACCCACACACACAGGACCAGGCTAACCAGGTACCCACACACACAGGACCAGGCTAACCAGGTACCCACACACACACAGGACCAGGCTAACCAGGTACCCCCACACACACACAGGACCAGGCTAACCAGGTACCCACACACACACAGGACCAGGCTAACTAGGTACCCCCACACACACACAGGACCAGGCTAACCAGGTACCCACACACACACAGGACCGGGCTAACTAGGTACCCACACACACACACACAGGACCAGGCTAACCAGGTACCCACACACACACACACAGGACCAGGCTAACCAGGTACCCACACACACACACAGGACCAGGCTAACCAGGTACACACACACACACACAGGACCAGGCTAACCAGGTACACACACACACACAGGACCAGGCTAACCAGGTACCCACACACACACAGGACCAGGCTAACCAGGTACCCACACACACACAGGACCAGGCTAACCAGGTACCCACACACACACACAGGACCAGGCTAACCAGGTACACACACACACAGGACCAGGCTAACCAGGTACCCCCCCCCCCCACACACACACACACACAGGACCAGGCTAACCAGGTACCCACACACACACACACACAGGACCAGGCTAACCAGGTACCCACACACACAGGACCAGGCTAACCAGGTACCCACACACACACAGGACCAGGCTAACCAGGTACACACACACACACAGGACCAGGCTAACCAGGTACCCACACACACACACAGGACCAGGCTAACCAGGTACCCACACACACACACGCATACAGGACCAGGCTAACCAGGTACCCACACACACACACACAGGACCAGGCTAACCAGGTACCCACACACACACAGGACCAGGCTAACCAGGTACCCACACACACACACAGGACCAGGCTAACCAGGTACACACACACACACACACACACACACACACACACACACACACACACACACACACACACACACACACACACACACACAGGACCAGGCTAACTAGGTACCCACACACACACACAGGACCAGGCTAACCAGGTACCCACACACACACACACAGGACCAGGCTAACCAGGTACCCACACACACACACAGGACCAGGCTAACCAGGTACCCACACACACAGGACCAGGCTAACCAGGTACCCACACACACACACACAGGACCAGGCTAACTAGGTACCCACACACACACAGGACCAGGCCAACCAGGTACCCACACACACACACAGGACCAGGCCAACCAGGTACCCACACACACACACAGGACCAGGCCAACCAGGTACCCACACACACACACAGGACCAGGCTAACTAGGTACCCACACACACACAGGACCGGGCTAACTAGGTACCCACACACACACAGGACCGGGCTAACTAGGTACCCACACACACACAGGACCAGGCCAACCAGGTACCCACACACACACACAGGACCAGGCTAACTAGGTACCCACACACACACACAGGACCAGGCTAACTAGGTACCCACACACACACAGGACCAGGCTAACTAGGTACCCACACACACACATGACCAGGCTAACCAGGTACCCACACACACACAGGACCAGGCTAACCAGGTACCCACACACACACAGGACCAGGCTAACCAGGTACCCACACACACACAGGACCAGGCTAACCAGGTACCCACACACACACACACACACACACACAGGACCAGGCTAACCAGGTACCCACACACACACACACACACACACACACACACACACACACACACAGGACCAGGCTAACCAGGTACCCACACACAGGACCAGGCTAACCAGGTACCCACACACACACAGGACCAGGCTAACCAGGTGCCCACACACGCACAGGACCAGGCTAACCAGGTACCCACACACACACAGGACCAGATGAACCAGGTACCCACACACACACACACACACACACACACACAGGACCAGGCTAACCAGGTACCCACACACACACACACACACACACACACACACACACACACACACACACACACACAGGACCAGGCTAACCAGGTACCCACACACACACACACAGGACCAGGCTAACCAGGTACCCACACAGGACCAGGCTAACCAGGTACACACACACACACAGGACCAGGCTAACCAGGTACCCCCCCACACACACACACAGGACCAGGCTAACCAGGTACACACACACACACAGGACCAGGCTAACCAGGTACCCCCCCACACACACACACACAGGACCAGGCTAACCAGGTACCCACACAAACAGGACCAGGCTAACCAGGTACCCACACACACAGGACCAGGCTAACCAGGTACCCACACACACAGGACCAGGCTAACCAGGTACCCACACACACACAGGACCAGGCTAACCAGGTACCCCCCCCCACACACACACACACACACAGGACCAGGCTAACCAGGTACCCACACACACACACACACACACACACAGGACCAGGCTAACCAGGTACCCACACACACACAGGACCAGGCTAACCAGGTACCCACACACACACAGGACCAGGCTAACCAGGTACCCACACACACACAGGACCAGGCTAACCAGGTACCCACACACACACAGGACCAGGCTAACCAGGTACCCACACACACACAGGACCAGGCTAACCAGGTACCCACACACACACACAGGACCAGGCTAACCAGGTACCCACACACACAGAACCAGGCTAACCAGGTACCCACACACACACACACACACACACACACAGGACCAGGCTAACTAGGTACCCACACACACACACAGGACCAGGCTAACCAGGTACCCACACACACACACAGGACCAGGCTAACCAGGTACCCACACACACACACAGGACCAGGCTAACCAGGTACCCACACACACAGGACCAGGCTAACCAGGTACCCACACACACAGGACCAGGCTAACTAGGTACCCACACACACACACAGGACCAGGCCAACCAGGTACCCACACACACACACAGGACCAGGCTAACTAGGTACCCACACACACACAGGACCAGGCTAACTAGGTACCCACACACACACAGGACCAGGCCAACCAGGTACCCACACACGCACACAGGACCAGGCTAACCAGGTACCCACACACGCACACAGGACCAGGCTAACTAGGTACCCACACACACACAGGACCAGGCTAACTAGGTACCCACACACACACAGGACCAGGCCAACCAGGTACCCACACACACACACCGGACCAGGCCAACCAGGTACCCACACACACACACAGGACCAGGCTAACTAGGTACCCAGACACACACACAGGACCAGGCTAACTAGGTACCCACACACACACACAGGACCAGGCTAACCAGGTACCCACACACACACACAGGACCAGGCTAACCAGGTACCCACACACACACACAGGACCAGGCTAACCAGGTACCCACACACACACAGGACCAGGCTAACCAGGTACCCACACACACACAGGACCAGGCTAACCAGGTACCCACACACACACAGGACCAGGCTAACCAGGTACCCACACACACACAGGACCAGGCTAACCAGGTACCCCCCCCCACACACACACACACACACAGGACCAGGCTAACCAGGTACCCACACACACACACAGGACCAGGCTAACCAGGTACACACACACACAGGACCAGGCTAACCAGGTACCCCCCCCCCACACACACACACACACACAGGACCAGGCTAACCAGGTACCCACACACACACACACACAGGACCAGGCTAACCAGGTACCCACACACACAGGACCAGGCTAACCAGGTACCCACACACACACAGGACCAGGCTAACCAGGTACACACACACACACAGGACCAGGCTAACCAGGTACCCACACACACACACAGGACCAGGCTAACCAGGTACCCACACACACACACGCATACAGGACCAGGCTAACCAGGTACCCACACACACACACACAGGACCAGGCTAACCAGGTACCCACACACACACAGGACCAGGCTAACCAGGTACCCACACACACACACAGGACCAGGCTAACCAGGTACACACACACACACACACACACACACACACACACACACACACACACACACACACACACACACACACACACACACACACACACACACACACACACACACACACAGGACCAGGCTAACTAGGTACCCACACACACACACAGGACCAGGCTAACCAGGTACCCACACACACACACACAGGACCAGGCTAACCAGGTACCCACACACACACACAGGACCAGGCTAACCAGGTACCCACACACACAGGACCAGGCTAACCAGGTACCCACACACACACACACAGGACCAGGCTAACTAGGTACCCACACACACACAGGACCAGGCCAACCAGGTACCCACACACACACACAGGACCAGGCCAACCAGGTACCCACACACACACACAGGACCAGGCCAACCAGGTACCCACACACACACACAGGACCAGGCTAACTAGGTACCCACACACACACAGGACCGGGCTAACTAGGTACCCACACACACACAGGACCGGGCTAACTAGGTACCCACACACACACAGGACCAGGCCAACCAGGTACCCACACACACACACAGGACCAGGCTAACTAGGTACCCACACACACACACAGGACCAGGCTAACTAGGTACCCACACACACACAGGACCAGGCTAACTAGGTACCCACACACACACATGACCAGGCTAACCAGGTACCCACACACACACAGGACCAGGCTAACCAGGTACCCACACACACACAGGACCAGGCTAACCAGGTACCCACACACACACAGGACCAGGCTAACCAGGTACCCACACACACACACACACACACACACAGGACCAGGCTAACCAGGTACCCACACACACACACACACACACACACACACACACACACACACACACACACACACACACACACAGGACCAGGCTAACCAGGTACCCACACACAGGACCAGGCTAACCAGGTACCCACACACACACAGGACCAGGCTAACCAGGTGCCCACACACGCACAGGACCAGGCTAACCAGGTACCCACACACACACAGGACCAGATGAACCAGGTACCCACACACACACACACACACACACACACACAGGACCAGGCTAACCAGGTACCCACACACACACACACACACACACACACACACACACACAGGACCAGGCTAACCAGGTACCCACACACACACACACACAGGACCAGGCTAACCAGGTACCCACACAGGACCAGGCTAACCAGGTACACACACACACACAGGACCAGGCTAACCAGGTACCCCCCCACACACACACACAGGACCAGGCTAACCAGGTACACACACACACACAGGACCAGGCTAACCAGGTACCCCCCCACACACACACACACAGGACCAGGCTAACCAGGTACCCACACAAACAGGACCAGGCTAACCAGGTACCCACACACACAGGACCAGGCTAACCAGGTACCCACACACACAGGACCAGGCTAACCAGGTACCCACACACACACAGGACCAGGCTAACCAGGTACCCCCCCCCACACACACACACACACACACAGGACCAGGCTAACCAGGTACCCACACACACACACACACACACACACAGGACCAGGCTAACCAGGTACCCACACACACACAGGACCAGGCTAACCAGGTACCCACACACACACAGGACCAGGCTAACCAGGTACCCACACACACACAGGACCAGGCTAACCAGGTACCCACACACACACAGGACCAGGCTAACCAGGTACCCACACACACACAGGACCAGGCTAACCAGGTACCCACACACACACACAGGACCAGGCTAACCAGGTACCCACACACACAGAACCAGGCTAACCAGGTACCCACACACACACACACACACACACACACAGGACCAGGCTAACTAGGTACCCACACACACACACAGGACCAGGCTAACCAGGTACCCACACACACACACAGGACCAGGCTAACCAGGTACCCACACACACACACAGGACCAGGCTAACCAGGTACCCACACACACAGGACCAGGCTAACCAGGTACCCACACACACAGGACCAGGCTAACTAGGTACCCACACACACACACAGGACCAGGCCAACCAGGTACCCACACACACACACAGGACCAGGCTAACTAGGTACCCACACACACACAGGACCAGGCTAACTAGGTACCCACACACACACAGGACCAGGCCAACCAGGTACCCACACACGCACACAGGACCAGGCTAACCAGGTACCCACACACGCACACAGGACCAGGCTAACTAGGTACCCACACACACACAGGACCAGGCTAACTAGGTACCCACACACACACAGGACCAGGCCAACCAGGTACCCACACACACACACCGGACCAGGCCAACCAGGTACCCACACACACACACAGGACCAGGCTAACTAGGTACCCAGACACACACACAGGACCAGGCTAACTAGGTACCCACACACACACACAGGACCAGGCTAACTAGGTACCCACACACACACACAGGACCAGGCTAACCAGGTACCCACACACACACACAGGACCAGGCTAACCAGGTACCCACACACACACACAGGACCAGGCTAACCAGGTACCCACACACACACAGGACCAGGCTAACCAGGTACCCACACACACACAGGACCAGGCTAACCAGGTACCCACACACACACAGGACCAGGCTAACCAGGTACCCCCCCCCACACACACACACACACACAGGACCAGGCTAACCAGGTACCCACACACACACACACACACACACACAGGACCAGGCTAACCAGGTACCCACACACACACAGGACCAGGCTAACCAGGTACCCACACACACACAGGACCAGGCTAACCAGGTACCCACACACACACAGGACCAGGCTAACCAGGTACCCACACACACACAGGACCAGGCTAACCAGGTACCCACACACACACACAGGACCAGGCTAACCAGGTACCCACACACACAGAACCAGGCTAACCAGGTACCCACACACACACACACACACACACACAGGACCAGGCTAACTAGGTACCCACACACACACACAGGACCAGGCTAACCAGGTACCCACACACACACACAGGACCAGGCTAACCAGGTACCCACACACACACACAGGACCAGGCTAACCAGGTACCCACACACACAGGACCAGGCTAACCAGGTACCCACACACACAGGACCAGGTTAACTAGGTACCCACACACACACACAGGACCAGGCCAACCAGGTACCCACACACACACACAGGACCAGGCTAACTAGGTACCCACACACACACAGGACCAGGCTAACTAGGTACCCACACACACACAGGACCAGGCCAACCAGGTACCCACACACGCACACAGGACCAGGCTAACCAGGTACCCACACACACACACAGGACCAGGCTAACTAGGTACCCACACACACACAGGACCAGGCTAACTAGGTACCCACACACACACAGGACCAGGCCAACCAGGTACCCACACACACACACCGGACCAGGCCAACCAGGTACCCACACACACACACAGGACCAGGCTAACTAGGTACCCAGACACACACACAGGACCAGGCTAACTAGGTACCCACACACACACACAGGACCAGGCTAACCAGGTACCCACACACACACACAGGACCAGGCTAACCAGGTACCCACACACACACACAGGACCAGGCTAACCAGGTACCCACACACACACAGGACCAGGCTAACCAGGTACCCACACACACACAGGACCAGGCTAACCAGGTACCCACACACACACAGGACCAGGCTAACCAGGTACCCACACACACACAGGACCAGGCTAACCAGGTACCCACACACACACACACACACACACAGGACCAGGCTAACCAGGTACCCACACACACACACACACACACAGGACCAGGCTAACCAGGTACCCACACACACACAGGACCAGGCTAACCAGGTACCCACACACACACAGGACCAGGCTAACCAGGTACCCACACACACACACAGGACCAGGGTAACCAGGTACCCACACACACACACAGGACCAGGCTAACCAGGTACCCACACACACACACAGGACCAGGCTAACCAGGTACTCACACACACACACAGGACCAGGCTAACCAGGTACCCACACACACACACACACAGGACCAGGCTAACCAGGTACCCACACACACACACAGGACCAGGCTAACCAGGTACCCACACACACACACAGGACCAGGCTAACCAGGTACCCACACACACACACAGGACCAGGCTAACCAGGTACCCACACACACACACAGGACCAGGCTAACCAGGTACCCACACACACACAGGACCAGGCTAACCAGGTACCCACACACACACAGGACCAGGCTAACCAGGTACCCACACACACACAGGACCAGGCTAACCAGGTACCCACACACACACAGGACCAGGCTAACCAGGTACCCACACACACACAGGACCAGGCTAACCAGGTACCCACACACACACAGGACCAGGCTAACCAGGTACCCACACACACACAGGACCAGGCTAACCAGGTACCCACACACACACAGGACCAGGCTAACCAGGTACCCCCACACACACACACACACACACACAGGACCAGGCTAACCAGGTACCCACACACACACAGGACCAGGCTAACCAGGTACCCCCACACACACACACACACACAGGACCAGGCTAACCAGGTACCCACACACACACAGGACCAGGCTAACCAGGTACACACACACACACACAGGACCAGGCTAACCAGGTACCCACACACACACACACAGGACCAGGCCAACCAGGTACACACACACACACACACAGGACCAGGCTAACCAGGTACCCACACACACACACACAGGACCAGGCTAACCAGGTACCCACACACACACACACACAGGACCAGGCTAACCAGGTACACACACACACACACACACACACACACACACACAGGACCAGGCTAACCAGGTACCCCCACACACACACACACACACACACACACAGGACCAGGCTAACCAGGTACCCACACACACACACACACACAGGACCAGGCTAACCAGGTACACACACACACACACACACAGGACCAGGCTAACCAGGTACACACACACACACACACACAGGACCAGGCTAACCAGGTACCCACACACACACACAGGACCAGGCCAACCAGGTACACACACACACACACACAGGACCAGGCTAACCAGGTACCCACACACACACACACACAGGACCAGGCTAACCAGGTACACACACACACACACACACACACACACACAGGACCAGGCTAACCAGGTACACACACTCTAGAGATGTGTATTGCAACTATTTTGCACACTGTTTTCTCACTGGTCCTCAGTTACAGACAGGTCTGGAGGCCAATCGTATCCTGATCCAGTCTGTGTCGCCCTCACCCCGCCTTCCCAAAACCAGAAGTACAATCAGAGAGAAGAAACACTTCTCCAAGGTAGCAGCCTTCCCATGAGCCTTTAGGTGCTGGTGTTTCTGTTGGAGATGAATGTCAGTCGATGTGATCCACCTCTCTCACTGTTCTCTCCTCCCTCTGTTCTCTCCTCCCTCTGTTCTCTCCTCCCTCTGTTCTCTTCTCCCTCTGTTCGCTCCTCCCTCTGTTCTCTCCTCTCTCTGTTCTTTCCTCCCTCTGTTCTCTCCTCCCTCTGTTCGCTCCTCCCTCTGTTCGCTCCTCCCTCTGTTCGCTCCTCCCTCTGTTATTTCTCTGCCTCTCTATCCCGTGGGACATGAACATTACCTGACAGTAACTGTTACCCGACAACAGTTTCCGTCACTAACAATAACTGCTGTCATTTTCCTGTGAGGTGAACTCTAGTGTGCCAGTCATCATCATCACACACACACACACACACACACACACACACACACACACACACACACACACACACACACACACACACACACACACACACACACACACACACACACACACACACACACACACACACACACACACACACACACACACACAATAAACTAATTGTTCAGGCCACATATCTGATTGGCCAACAAGCCTTTGATCCATACCAATATCTCCAACACCTTTTCTGATGTGAATTGCTCTACCAGAAACCTGTTCTGCAGCAGGCCTCACAGCCACACTACAGACTGAGCCTAGGAGACGTCCCTTTTGTAGCAGGGAAGGTACGAACATGCACATCATATATGCAGAACAAATGTTTGTAAGCAGACACCCTCCTCAGCTCTCTCTAGTCTGTAGGGTGCAGTCACTCTGTCATCTCTCTCTCTAGTCTGTAGGGTGCAGTCACTCTGTCATCACTGTCTCTAGTCTGTAGGGTGCAGTCACTGTCATCTCTGTCTCTCTCTCTCGTCTGTAGGGTGCAGTCACTGTCATCTCTGTCTCTCTCTCTAGTTTGTAGGGTGCAGTCACTCTGTCATCTCTGTCTCTCTCTCTAGTCTGTAGGGTGCAGTCACTCTGTCATCTCTCTCTCTAGTCTGTAGGGTGCAGTCACTCTGTCATTTCTGTCCCTGTCTCTAGTCTGTAGGGTGCAGTCACTCTGTCATCTCTGTCTCTCTCTCTAGTCTGTAGGGTGCAGTCACTCTGTCATCTCTGTCTTTCTCTCTAGTCTGTAGGTTGCAGTCACTCGGTCAGGGCCAACGTCCAGTCTGTTCTCTCCCTGCTGAAGCAGCATCAGCCCCAGCTATGTAACGCACGCGTCCTCTCTCACACCCCTCTGGCCCAGCAAGCCAATGGCAGCGGCTCCTCCTCTTCCTGTGGGGAGGAGCTATCAGACCTCCTGCTGGCCCTGCAGGATGAACTGGGACACATGAGTCTGTGAGTGTGTCTGTCTGTTAGAGAGTCTGAGACTTTGTTTCAGCATGAATAGCTATCTCAGTTGTGTATGTAAATGTGTGTGTGTGTGTGTCAGTGAGCAGCAGGAGTTGGTGCGGCAGGCTGAGGCCTGTGTGTGTGAGCGGGAGAGGAGGGAGGTGGAGAGAGAACAGGAGACTCTACTCAGGAGAATGGAGAGAAAAGGAGAGCAGATCAGCAAGCTACGCAGTCACCAAGCACAGGTACACACACACACACACACACACACAGTTTGATGACTAAGAACTATTTAACTGTGGTTTTGCCTTCAACGTATCCACAAACGCATACATTTGACGGAGTTTTACAGTGTTTCTCACTTTCTGTCTCTGTGTAGGTGAAGAGGTTTATGAGAGATGCTCGTGGTCAGAAGCAAGGTGGAGAGGTGAAGGTGACCACCACAGTGACCACACGCAGTCGCTCTGCCGGAGCGGTCGAGGTTCGGCCGGGGGACCGTAGCAGGAAAAGTCTCACACTGCTCAGGGACATGAGGTCCCTGCAGACCTCGCTACGCCCCAACCAACCACAATGGAGCTACTGACCACAACAGGACCAACCACAATGGAGCTACTGACCACAACAGGACCAACCACAATGGAGCTACTGACCACAACAGGACCAATCACAATGGAGCTACTGACCACAACAGGACCAATCACAATGGAGCTACTGACCACAACAGGACCAACCACAATGGAGCTACTGACCACAACGGGACCAACCACAATGGAGCTACTGACCACAACAGGACCAACCACAATGGAGCTACTGACCACAACGGGACCAACCACAATGGAGCTACTGACCACAACAGGACCAACCACAATGGAGCTACTGACCACAACAGGACCAACCACAATGGAGCTACTGACCACAACAGGACCAACCACAATGGAGCTACTGACCACAACAGGACCAACCACAATGGAGCTACTGACCACAACAGGACCAACCACAATGGAGCTACTGACCACAACAGGACCAACCACAATGGAGCTACTGACCACAACAGGACCAACCACAATGGAGCTACTGACCACAACAGGACCAACCACACTGACGTGACTGAGACACTATTACTCACCAGACTGCATCAGGAAATGGACCATGATGCTGGTCAGACTTTATCATCCTGAACTTCTCTGATGGACGTCCCGTGGGTGTCGTCGTGTAGCGAAGAGGAATGAGGCCTACCAAGGACATTTGGAAGAGGAGGATGCTGATGAATGACTTCCAGGGACATTGGGGTGTAGAGAAGGCCGGTACTGATGTGTTTCAGATGTCTTTGGTAGAGCAGCATAGCAGTGACATCATACAGACTGCAGAGAGAGAACACTCCTCCTGATGTGTACAGTATATCTGATTCATCTATTGGCTCTCCCAGGGGTTTAACAGGGTGTGTTGTATAAATCTGATACTGTGTGTTCCACTGTTGCTGCAAACCTTCGCTCACAGCAATAGACTGAATTTTGTGTGTAGTTTTGTGTATTAAATGGTGTAACCACTCTGTAACGATTCCCTAAGATTAAGACACATTTGAGTGTGTGACTAGGGAACGAACAGGGGGGGGTGTTGCTGTGGGTTGGGAAGCCTTACGACGTCCCTAAAAATGGTGTGTGTGTGTTGCGGATTCCGGTTGTTTACTTGGACCAACATTTTAAATTCTACAATTACGGCTTGTGTATCAAATGGTCTGAAATAAACTATTTATTTTCTAGTGTTGACACTTTCCTTGATATGAATAATGGAACTTATTGTTTAGAAGTTGTTGAAAATGTTTTTCTCGTAATGTTGTGTCCCATCAGCACCAGACAGAATGACTTTACCATCTCCATCGGTGAGATGTCAGTGTGGTAAATGGAATACTGACTATAAACTCAGCAAAAAAAGAAACGACCCTGTCTTAGGCAGATAATTCATTAAAATATAAATATCTTCATTGTAAAGGGTTTAAAAACTGTTTCCCATGCTTGTTCAATGAACCATAAACAATTAATGAACATGCACCTGTGGAACGGTCATTAAGACACGAACAGCTTACAGACGATTAAGGTCACAGTTCTGAAAACTTAGAACACTAAATAGGCCTTTCTACTGACTCTGAAAAACACCAAAAGAAAGATGCCCAGCTCATCTGTGTGAATGTACCTTAGGCATGCTGCAAGGAGGCATGATGACTGCAGATGTGGCCAGGGCAATAAATTGCAATCGATCTTCCTCGCAGTGGCAGACCATGTGTAACAACACCTGCACAGGATTGGTACATCTGAACATCACACCTGCGGGACAGGTACAGGATGGCATCAACTGCCCGAGTTACACTAGGAACGCACAATCCCTCCATCAGTGCTCAGACTGTCCGCAATAGGCTGAGAGAGGCTGGACTGAGGGCTTGTAGACCTGTTGTAAGGCAGGTCCTCACCAGACATCACCGGCAACAACGTTGCCTATGGGCACAAACCTAACGTCGCTGGACCAGACAGGACTGGCAAAAAGTGCTCTTCACTGACGAGTCACGGTTTTGTCTCCCCAGGGGTGATGGTCGGATTCGCGTTTATCGTCAAAGGAATGACTGTTACACCGAGGCCTGTACTCTGGAGCGGGATCGATTTGGAGGTGGAGGGTCCGTCATGGTCTGGGACAGTGTATCACAGCATCATCGGACTGAGCTTGTTTTTGCAGGCAATCTCAACGCTGTGCGTTACAGGGAAGACATCCTCCTCCCTCATGTGGTACCCTTCCTGCAGGCTCATCCTGACATAATCCTCCAGCATGACAATGCCACCAGCTATACTGCTCGTTCTGTGCGTGATTTCCTGCAAGACAGGAATGTCAGTGTTCTGCCATGGCCTGCGAAGAGCCCGGATCTCAATCCCATTGAGCACGTCTGGGACCTGTTGGATCGGAGGGTGAGGGCTAGGGCCATTCCCCCTAGAAATGTACGGGAACTTGCAGGTGCCTTGGTAGAAGAGTGGGGTAACATCTCACAGCAAGAACTGGCAAATCTGGTGCAGTCCATGAGGAGGAGATGCACTGCAGTACTTAATGCAGCTGGTGGCCACACCAGATACTGACTGCTACTTTTGATTTTGACCCCCCCCATTTGTTAAGGGACACATTATTCAATTTCTGTTAGTCACATGTCTGTGGAACTTGTTCAATGTATGTCTCAGTTGTTAAATCTTATGTTTTATACAAATATTTACATATGTTAAGTTTGCTGAAAATAAATGCAGTTGACAGTGAGAGGACATTTCTTTTTTTGCTGATTTTGTATCCTTTCCTGCTGTGGTCAACGGTTAAGCCTGTATCTCAGCACATCTCAATAGCCTAATACGTCATTTGCTATTCATGAAATCTAAAGAAAATTTGACTACATGACCATGGTGATCATGGTGATGTTTTTCTAAAATGTAAGCTTTGCCCTTAAAATGATTTTGCCATCAATAATTATAGCCTATGAAATTCTATCAGTAGTAGGCTCAAACAATCAACAGTTTTTAGGGGAGGGAAATATTTTATTAATTAAAACATAGGTAAAATGATAAACACAGATTTTTGTTTGGCTACAGCAAACCCTTATAATCCCACGTGGGCTGGACATCCTGAAGATGCATGCGTAACAGAAATCAAATATACAGTAGGCTCCAACATTTCTGGCACCCCTGACTGGCAATGCACAAACAATACCTTAAACAATATAATAATAGAGATAAACTCAAAATACCAACATGTGAGAAATACTGTACTTTAATAATGTTTCAATGGAACACACCAAAATCATTTATTGATTTCATTAAAAATCAATGTCCTCCAAATCAAGGTTTCACAATGAATGGCACATGTGTAGATTATTGTTAATAACATCTACCAAAATTAAACCAGGAATTAAATTCCACTTATTTAAGTTCATCTGAGTCTTAAGGAACAATATTGAGCCATTACATCACTTCCTGTTTCACAAGGGTATAAAAATGAGGTAACACGCATGCAATATCCCTTTGTCATCCAACACCATGAAGAAAAGAAAAGAACTGGCAGTTCAAAAGAGACAGATGGTTGTAGACCTTCATAAATCTAGTAATGGCTACAAGAAGATCCACAAACTATTGAATATACCACTGAGCACTGTCAGGGCAATTATTAAAACATTTAAAAGATATGGAACAGTTGAAAACCTCATGGGTAGAGGGCGCAAATGCATTTTGCCCCCCAGGATAGGGAGGAGGATGGTGATAGAATCAGCAAAATCCCCAAGAATCACTGTGAAAGAATTGCAGGCCTTGGTGTCGTCTTGAGATCACCAGGTTTAAAAAAGCACCATCAGACACCACCTCCACAACCACAGGCTCTTTGGAAGGGTTGCCAGAAGAAAGCCCTTTCTGACCCCAAGACACAGATGCAAGCGCTTGGAGTTTGCCAAACGTCATTTAAATTATGACTGGAAGAAGGTGTTCTGGTCAGATACAGCATCAGCATGTTTGGCGTTGAAACAGAGATGCATACAAGGAGAGGCACCTCATACATCACTGACCCACGGTGAAATATGGTGGTGGGTCAGTGATGTTTTGGGGCTGTTTTAATCCAGAGGTCCAGGGACACTGGTTAAGATTGATGGCATAATGAATTCCACCAAGTATCAGGCAATTTTGGCTGACAATCTGGTTGCCTCTGCCAGCAGGCTGGAACTTGGCCGTATGTGAACTTTCCAACAAGACAATGACCCAAAACATACCTCAAGATCCACACAGAAATGGTTCTGTGACAACAAAATCAATGTTCTGCCATGGCCATCTCAGTCGCCGGACTACAAATCAAATCGAAAACCTGTGGGCTGAGTTGAAGAGTGCAGTTGATAAGCGCAAACCCAAGAATGTGAAGGATCTTGAAAGGATCTGCATAGAGGAATGGTCCAAAATCCCTCCAAATGTGTTCCTTATCCTTGGCAAACATTACAGGAAAAGACTCCATGCTGTTATCCTTGCCAGAGGTGGTTACACTAAGTACTAAATCAGGAGTGCCAATAATTATGAAATGTATTTTGTATTAAATAATTGTATGATTTTGGTGGGTTCCATTGAAACATTAATAAAGTCCAGTATTTCTCACATGTTGGTATTTTGAGTTTATCTCTATAATTATGTTGTTTATATTTTTTAAAGTATTGTTTGTGCATTGCCAGTCAGGGGTGCCAGTCATTTTGGAGCCCACTGTAGGTAATGGTGAACATAATTCAGAAGGGAGGGAGGGTAGTGTGTTGAAGTGTGCAATAAGGGTTTACAAAGTATTTTGCTGCGCCCTGAAGGATGGGAAGGCACACTGGAGGCCATTAGGCCTACACAGTGACATAATAAAATCTCATTATATTGGTAACATACACATGTTTAGCAGATGTTATTGCGGGTGTAGCGAAATGCTTGTAGACGCCTAGGTAGAACATCCCTGCCTGGTAGACCACCTTCTGGAGCCCTCCAAGCAGATTTCTCATCAGCCAGCTCTGGATGGAAGCAGGTGCAACCTCTATCTCGGTCTCTTCAACCATGGAGTTCCTCTCACTGAGTGAGTTCCCCGGTGAGGGAGAGAGACCCTTTCTCGCGCGCAACAGAGCTGTCATCTCATGTTCTTTGCCAGCGTTCCTGGCAATTTCCTCTAAGTCCATCACCATCTACCAAAACTCCAGGATGTGCTTTCAATCTTCTCGATGTATGACGTTTTCCTCTTGTTAAACTCCTCCTGTTGAAGAAGAGTCATTTGGTCCTCATCGATTGCAACAGGCCATACAATGGTTCAGCTCACACACATCTTCACCTTATCCTCATTGTTCTTGTGCTTATGGACGGACAGATCACTGTTCAGAATTTCCATCTTATCTCCGAAGGCATAATTCTGCTGTTCCAGCTGCTTGACTCGCCTGTCCAGCTGTGCATTTTTTCTGGTACGCTCATCCAGGGCTTTACGCAGCTCCTAGAGCTTGTCATTCAGGGATTCTATGTCTTCCATAGAGTTACTGAGGCCTTTCACCCGGTTCTTCAGCTCAATGTTTGTTTTATGCAGAACCTCCTTCTCCTCTGCTATTTCTTGGGCTTTCAGAAGCTCTGCATTTTCGATAACGTACAGGTCCTTGGTGTAGGTCAATTCTTCTATCAGGGCGCCCTTGTAGTCCACAACCGGCTCAGGCGATTCAAGCATTTCTGCCCCATCCATAGTGTCTCCCTGCGGGTGCCAAGAATTGTTGCTATGCTCGTGTCCATCGGTCAACTGCGTCACCATGTCCTGGAGGTCATCCGTGGCGCAACCCTTCCAGCCAGCCTTTGATTTCATCCATCTGCCAGGAGGTCGCGGGCGGCAGACAAGTGTAGAAATGAGCTGCCCATCCTTGTCTTCAAACGCATCGCTGGGGGTCTCGCGAATCCAGTCTACTGGGACGGAGGACAGTCTTGACCAGTGAAGCAGAGTGAGACACTGTGGGCCGCAGGTTGTGACCCGAGGTCACATGGGCGAGATTACCTTTTGAGCTGCATCCTGGTCAATATTCAGATTTGTCAATCAGTATCTTGGTGTTTGATATCCGTAGTTCGATATCAATATGCCACTAAATGCTCTGGTCACTGCTTTTATAGCCAAGGTCATTACACCCCACCCTGTAAATGTGTCCCAAACGCATCATAATGTAGCACAGGCCTAACATTTAGTGTTTCCAAACATGTCATGAGGACTTCCATCAAGCTGAATACTTCACCAAACAATAACAAATTAAAAACTAAGCAGAAATATGTTGAGATTGCATTTTATTGTGTATGTATGCTGGTGTGTTAGTGTGTGTTGATGTGTAGCCTATACTGTATCATGGTATGAAACATAAAATTGAGCATTAACAAAATTTATTACACGAAAAATACATATTTTTATATAGTGTGTTCTCTTTCCAGAAGGGTCTATACAGCATTTAGATAACACACACAGACCACCACTGGAATACACCTTCTACAACAAAAACTAAATATTTCATTAACTTCAGTCTTTGTTTCAGTTTTCAGAATTAGTGTCAATTTTATGATGAAATAGCATTTTGGTTTTCTCCTCCTCTGTTTGAGCCATAGGTCTGCATGTTTTGGGCCCTTCAATAACACAATGAAAATGAGAGAACAAGATGATTCAACTACAACCACAGTATACAGTTGAAGTCGGAAATTTACATACACCTTAGCCAAATACATATAAACTCAGTTTTTCACAATTCCTGACATTTAATCCTAGTAAAAATTCCCTATCTTAGGTCAGTTAGGATCACCACTTTATTTTAAGAATGTGACATGTCAGAATAATAGCAATGATTTATTTCAGCTTTTATTTATTTCATCACATTCCCAGTGGGTCAGAAGTTTACATACACTCAATTAATATTTGGTAGCATTGCCTTCAAATTGTTTATCTTGGGTCAAATGTTTCGGATAGCCTTCCACAAGCTTCCCACAATAAGTTGGGTGAATTTTGGCCCATTCCTCCTGACAGAGCTGGTGTAACTGAATCAAGTTTGTAGGCCTCCTTGCTCGCACACGCTTTTTCAGTTCTGCCCACAAACTTTCTATAGGATTGAGGTCAGGGCTTTGTGATGGCCAGTCCAATACCTTGACTTTGTTGTCCTTAAGCCATTTTGCCACAACTTTGGAAGTATGCTTGGGGTCATTGTCCATTTGGAAGACCAATTTGAGACCAGTTAGGAAGCTTTAACTTCCTAACTGATGTCTTGAGATGTTGCTTCAATATATCCACATCATTTTAATCCTCATGATGCCATCTATTTTGTGTGTGCACCAGTCCCTCCTGCAGCAAAGCACCCCACAACATGATGCTGCCACCCCCGTGCTTCACGGTTGGGATGGTGTTTTTCGGCTTGCAAGCCTCCCCCTTTTTCCTCCAAACATAACGATGGTCATTATGGCCAAACAGTTCTATGTTTGTTTCATCAGACCAGAGGACATTTCTCCAAAAAGTACGAACTTTGTCCCCATGTGCAGTTGCAAACCGTAGTCTGGCTTTTTTTTATGGCGGTTTTGGAGCAGTTGCTTCTTCCTTGCTGAGCGGCCTTTCAGGTTATGTCAATATAGGACTCGTTTTACTGTGGATACAGATGCTTTTGTACCTGTTTCCTCCAGCATCTTCACAAGGACCTTTGCTGTTGTTCTGGGATTGATTTGCACTTCTCGCACCAAAGTACGTTCATCTCTAGGAGACAGAACGCGTCTCCTTCCTGAGCGGTATGACGACTGTGTGGTCCCATAGTGTTTATACTTGCGTAATATATTTTGAACAAATGAATGTGGTACATTCAGGCGTTTGGAAATTGCTCCCAAGGATGAGCCAGACTTGTGGAGGTCTTCAATTGGCTGATTATTTTGATTTTCCCATGATATCAAACAAAGAGGCACTGAGTTTGAAGGTAGGCCTTGAAATACATCCACAGGTATACCTCCAATTGACTCACATGATGTCAATTAGCCTATCAGAAGCTTCTAAATCCATGACATCATTTTCTGGAATTTTCCAAGCTGTTTAAAGGCACAGTCAACTTAGTGTATGAAAAATTATGACCCACTGGAATTATGATACAGTGAAATTATAAGTGAAATACTCTGTCTGTAAACAATTGTTGGAAAAATTACTTGTGTCATGCACAAAGTAGATGTCCTAACCGACTTGCCAAAACTATAGTTTGTTAACAAGAAAGTTGTGGAGTGGTTGAAAAACTAGTTTTAATGACTCCAACCTAAGTGTATGTAAACTTCTGACTTCAACTGTATAACATGAAATAATTAAAATAGTCCTCATTGAAATAATTACATAGAATCAAGTAACACTTCATAAACTGTTATTTACAGCATTTATATATAGCCTATGTGATTACATCACAGGTAAGAATCCTGCGTTTCCGTGGAGATGGGGATTGGCACATGATGGAGCCCTGACTCGCTGACACAAACACGCTAACGTAAAACAAAGTTAAGAGAGACAACTGTCTAAAGTAATAATTTAAGATCAGACTGTATTTACATCAGAGTTTCTGCATCATCATCATCATCAACACACATATGAAGAAGGCAGATCTGGAATGGGGGGGCGGAAAACAACAACAGGGGAAAAGAGGAAGTTCATCTGTGTTCATCAGGGGTCAGAGGTCACAGACATACAGCACTAGAGCGAGGCTTCAGATCGCTAGCCTACCTGAATGCCATTAGAACAGTTAAAATCTGTACAATAACATGAAGTCAACGTCAGTGAAGTCATACACACAGACACAGACATCCTGAGGGAGAATCATCTACCAAATATATTAAGCTATATGCAGTCCATTCATATATTCACCTATACACCATTCACCTAACAAATATATTGACCTGTACGCCCCTGTCACCTAACCAACATCCCCAGTCCATTCACTTAACAAATATATTGACCTGTACGCCCCTGTCACCTAACCAACATCCCCAGTTCATTCACTTAACAAATATATTGACTTGTACGCCCCTGTCACCTAACCAACATCCCCAGTTCATTCACCTAACAGATATATTGACCTGTACGCCCCTGTCACCTAACCAACATCCCCAGTTCATTCACCTAACAAATATATTGACCTGTACGCCCCTGTCACCTAACCAACATCCCCAGTTCATTCACCTAACAAATATATTGACCTGTACGCCCCTGTCACCTAACCAACATCCCCAGTTCATTCACCTAACAAATATATTGACCTGTACGCCCCTGTCACCTAACCAACATCCCCAGTTCATTCACCTAACAAATATATTGACCTGTACGCCCCTGTCACCTAACCAACATCCCCAGTTCATTCATCTAACAAATATATTGACCTGTACGCCCCTGTCACCTAACCAACATCCCCAGTTCATTCATCTAACAAATATATTGACCTGTACGCCCCTGTCACCTAACCAACATCCCCAGTTCATTCACTTAACAAATATATTTACCTGTACGCCCCTGTCACCTAACCAACATCCCCAGTTCATTCACTTAACAAATATATTCACCTGTACGCCCTTTTAAGAAATATATTCACATATATGGCCTTAATTCTTCCACATATACAGTATGTAAGCCCTGACATGTGGTGAGGGTAAGCTGTTGCTCTGGCTTCACCGAGCAGCAGTTTCACACATTAGTTTAACATTTAGGTGACTGATTGATTGGAGTTGAGTGGTAGTGTGTTTTAAACTCCTGAGACAGTGAACTCACTGTTAACCAACACACTGATAACCAACACACTGTCATCTATAGGTCTGTTCACCAACACACTGTCATCTATAGGTCTGTTAATCAACACACTGTCATCTATAGGTCTGTTCATCAACACACTGTCATCTATAGGTCTGTTCATCAACACACTGTCATCTATAGGTCTGTTAATCAACACACTGTCATCTATAGGTCTGTTAATCAACACACTGTCATCTATAGGTCTGTTCATCAACACACTGTCAGCTATAGGTCTGTTCATCAACACACTGTCATCTATAGGTCTGTTAATCAACACACTGTCATCTATAGGTCTGATAACAAACAACTGTCATCTATAGGTCTGTCCATCAACACACTGTCATCTATAGGTCTGTTAACCAACACACTGTCACCTATAGGTCTGTAATCAACACACTGTCATCTATAGGTCTGTAATCAATACACTGTCAGCTATAGGTCTGTTAACCAACACACTGTCATCTATAGGTCTGTTAATCAACACACTGTCATCTTTATGGCTCTGTTCGTCAACACACTGTCATCTATAGGTCTGTTCACCAACACACTGTCATCTATAGGTCTGTTCATCAACACACTATTATCTATAGGTCTGTTAACTTCTTTGGGCTAGGGGGCGGTATTTTGACGTCCGACTGAAAAACGTGCCCAAAGTAAACTGCCTGCTACTCAAGCCTAGAAGCTAGGATATGAAAATAATTGGTAGATTTGGATATAAAACACTCTAAAGTTTCTAAAACTGTTAAAATAATGTCTGTGAGTATAACAGAACTGAAATGGCATGCGAAACCCCGAGGACAAACCACCCCCCCCCCAAAAAAAGAATTCCTCCTACCACTGATTTCAAGTGCTGGCACTTTTATTATAGGGCGGAGTCGTGCCCGATTGCAGATCCTAGGGCTTCCACTAGATGTCAACAGTCTTTAGAAAGAGTTTCAGGCTGGTTTTTGGAAATGAGACAGAAATTGTAGTTTTTCTAGGTTGCTCCCATTTTGGCTGTATTGTTTCCAAGCGCGTGAATGAGAGCGTGTTCTTTGGTATTTTTCTCCTTTGAAGACAATAACGATTCTCTGTCTTAAATGTTATAATTTATTTGCGTATTAGGGTACCTAAGGTTTGATTATAAACGTTGATTGACTTGTTTGGATACGTTTATTGGTAACGTTTGGGATTGATTTTGTATGCATTTTGAAGGAGGGAAAACGAGTGGATTATTGACTGAAGCGTGCTAGCTAAACTGAGTTTTTATGGATATAAAGAAGGAGTTTATCGAACAAAAGGACCATTTGTAATGTAACTGGGACCTTTTGGAGGGCCAACAGAAGAAGATCTTCAAAGGTAAGGTGTAACGGTCCTGACCTGTTTTATGTTGTTTTTGTATGTGTTTATGGTCAGGGCATGTGTTTTGGGTGGGCAGTCTATGTTTTCTGTTTCTATGTTGGTTTTGGGTTGCCTGGTATGGCTCTTAATTAGAGGCAGGTGGTTTGCGTTTTCCTCTAATTAAGAGTCATATTTAGGTAGGGTGTTCTCACTTTGTTTGTGGGTGATTGTCTTCCGTATCTGTGTTATGTCTTGCACCATACGGGACTGTTCGGTTGTTCGTTTCGTTTCGATGTAGTCTGTTTCCTGTCCGTAAGTGTTACGTTTAGTTATGTAAGTTTATGTTCAGGTTTCGTCTACGTCGTTTTCTTGTTTTGTATTTTTGAAAGTGTTTTGTTTTTTCGTGTTGCCATCGTCGTGTTAAATAAAAGATGGCTTATTTCCCTAATGCTGCATTTTGGTCTGATGATCCTTCTCTCCTCTCCTCGTCCGAGGATGAGGAGAGCGACAGCCCTTACAGAATCACCCACCACGCTAGGACCAAGCGGCAAGGGAAAACTCAACGGAGTAAGGAACAGGGCAACAAGGACTCCTGGACTTGGGAGGAAATATTGGACGGGAGAGGTCCATGGGCACAGCCGGGAGAGTATCGCCGTCCCAAACCTGAGCTGGAGGCACTGAGGAGAGTAGAGGCTACCGGAGAGAGGAACCGGAGTTATGTGGGAACGCGTCTGGCACGGAAGCCCAAAAAGCCCGTAAGTAACACCCAAAAATTTCTTGGGGGGGGCTAAGAGGTAGTGGGCCAAGGGCAGGTAGGAGACCTGCGCCCACTTCCCAGGCTTACCGTGGAGAGCGGGAGTACGGGCAGGCGCCGTGTTACGCAGTAGAGCGCACGGTGTCTCCTGTACGAGTGCATAGCCCAGTGCGGGTTATTCCACCTCCCCGCACTGGCAGGGCTAGATTGGGTATTGAGCCAGGTGTCATGAGGCCGGCTCAACGCGTCTGGTCTCCAGTGCGTCTCCTCGGGCCGGCATACATGGCACCTGCCTTACGCATGGTTTCCCCGGTTCGCCTACATAGGCCGGTGCGGGTTATTCCACCTCCCCGCACTGGTCGGGTGACCGGGAGCATTCAACCAGGTAGGGTTGGGCAGGCTCAATGCTCAAGAGTGCCAGTACGCCTCCACGGTCCGGTATTTCCAGCGCCACCTCCCCGCCCCAGCCTAGTACCTACAGTGCCTACACTACGCACTAGGCTACCAGTGCGTCTCCTGAGCCCAGTTCCTCCTCCACGCACTCTCTCTGTAGTGCGTGTATCCAGTTCGGTGCCTCCAGTTCCGGCACCACGCACAAAGCCTCCTGTGCATCTCCAAAGCCCTGTACACACTGTATCTTCTCCCCCTACTAATCCTGATGTGCTTGTCCTCAGCCCGGTGTCACCAGTGCCGGTACCTCGCATCAGGTATAGAGTGGGCTTTGAGAGTACAGTGTGCCCTGTTCCTGCTCCCCGCACTAGTAGGAAGGTGCTTATCCTTAGCCCGGTGCCTCCAGTTCCGGCACCACGCACCAGGTCTACAGTGCGCCGTATCCGGCCAGAGCCATCCGTCTCCTCAGCGCCATCTGAGCCATCCGTCTCCCCAGCGCCGTCTGAGCCATCCGTCTGCAATGAGCCTGCAAAGCCGCCCGTCTGCCATGAGCCTGCTAAGCCGCCCGTCTGCCATGAGCCTACAGAGCCGTCTGCCAGACAGGAGCCGCTAGAGCCGCACGCCAGACAGGAGCCGCTAGAGCCGCACGCCAGACAGGATCTGCCAGAGCCGCCCGCCAGACAGGATCTGCCAGAGCCGCCAACCAGACAGGATCTGCCAGAGCCGCCAACCAGACAGGATCTGCCAGAGCCGCCAACCAGACAGGATCTGCCAGAGCCGCCAGCGAGCCATGAGCAGCCAGAGCCGTCAGAGAGCCATGAGCGTCGAGAGCCGTCAGCCTGCCATGAGCGTCGAGAGCCGTCAGCCTGCCATGAGCGTCGAGAGCCGTCAGCCTGCCATGAGCGTCGAGAGCCGTCAGCCTGCCATGAGCGTCGAGAGCCGTCAGCCTGCCATGAGCGTCGAGAGCCGTCAGCCTGCCATGAGCGTCGAGAGCCGTCAGCCTGCCATGAGCGTCGAGAGCCGTCAGCCTGCCATGAGCGTCGAGAGCCGTCAGCCTGCCATGAGCGTCGAGAGCCGTCAGCCTGCCATGAGCGTCGAGAGCCGTCAGCCTGCCATGAGCGTCGAGAGCCGTCAGCCTGCCATGAGCGTCGAGAGCCGTCAGCCTGCCATGAGCGTCGAGAGCCGTCAGCCAGCCATGAGCGTCAAGAGCCGTTCAGTCAGGATCTGCCTGAGTATATCAGCCGGGACCTGCCCCTTGTCCCGGTGCTGCCCCTTGTCCCGGTGCTGCCCCTTGTCCCGGTGCTGCCCCTTGTCCCGGTGCTGCCCCTTATCCCGGTGCTGCCCCTTGTCCCGGTGCTGCCCCTTGTCCCGGTGCTGCCCCTTGTCCCGGTGCTGCCCCTTGTCCCGGTGCTGCCCCTTGTCCCGGTGCTGGCCGTTCATTTAGGGGATGTTAGTTTTAGGGTGGTCATTGGGAGGGGTAGACAGAAGCGGGGAGTGACTATGGTGGTGTGGGGACAGCGTCCAGAGCCTGAGCCACCACCGTGGTCAACTGCCCACCCAGACCCTCCCCTGGACTTTGTGCTGGTGCGCCCGGCGTTCGCACCTTGAGGGGGGGCTTCTGTAACGGTCCTGACCTGTTTTATGTTGTTTTTGTATGTGTTTATGGTTTATGGTGTGTTTTGGGTGGGCAGTCTATGTTTTCTGTTTCTATGTTGGTTTTGGGTTGCCTGGTATGGCTCTTAATTAGAGGCAGGTGGTTTGCGTTTTCCTCTAATTAAGAGTCATATTTAGGTAGGGTGTTCTCACTTTGTTTGTGGGTGATTGTCTTCCGTATCTGTGTTATGTCTTGCACCATACGGGACTGTTCGGTTGTTCGTTTCGTTTCGATGTAGTATGTTTCCTGTCCGTAAGTGTTACGTTTAGTTATGTAAGTTTATGTTCAGGTTTCGTCTACGTCGTTTTCTTGTTTTGTATTTTTGAAAGTGTTTTGTTTTTTCGTGTTGCCATCGTCGTGTTAAATAAAAGATGGCTTATTTCCCTAATGCTGCATTTTGGTCTGATGATCCTTCTCTCCTCTCCTCGTCCGAGGATGAGGAGAGCGACAGCCCTTACAGTAAGGCATATATTATACCGCTATTTCTGACTTTCGTGTCGCAGCTCCCTGGTTGAAAATGATTTGTTATGCATTTGTGTGCTGGGCGCTGTCCTCAGATAATCGCATGATTTGCTTTCGCCGTAAAGCCTTTTTGAAATCTGACATGGTGGCTGGATTAACAACATGTTAAGCTTTATTTTGAGGTATTAAACTTGTGATTTCATGAAAGTTTCATATTTATAGTAATTTAATATGAATTTGTCGCTCTGCAATTTCACCAGATGTTGTCGAAATGATCCGCAAGAAGTTAATCAACACACTGTCATCAATAGGTCTGTTAACCAACACACTGTCATCTATAGGTCTGTTAACCAACACACTGTCATCTATAGGTCTGTTAACCAACACATTGTCATCTATAGGTCTGTTAATCAACACACTGTCATCTATAGGTCTGTTCATCAACACACTGTCATCTATAGGTCTGTTCATCAACACACTGTCATCTATAGGTCTGTTAATCAACACACAGATAACCAACACACTGTCATCTATAGGTCTGTTCATCAACACACTGTCATCTATAGGTCTGTTCATCAACACACTGTCATCTATAGGTCTGTTAATCAACACACTGTCATCTATAGGTCTGTTCATCAACACACTGTCATCTATAGGTCTGTTAATCAACACACTGTCATCTATAGGTCTGTTCATCAACACACTGTCATCTATAGGTCTGTTCATCAACACACTGTCATCTATAGGTCTGTTAATCAACACACAGATAACCAACACACTGTCATCTATAGGTCTGTTCATCAACACACTGTCATCTATAGGTCTGTTCATCAACACACTGTCATCTATAGGTCTGTTCATCAACACACTGTCATCTATAGGTCTGTTCATCAACACACTGTCATCTATAGGTCTGTTCATCAACACACTGTCATCTATAGGTCTGTTCATCAACACACTGTCATCTATAGGTCTGTTCATCAACACACTGTCATCTATAGGTCTGTTAACCAACACACTGTCATCTATAGGTCTGTTCATCAACACACTGTCATCTATAGGTCTGTTCATCAACACACTGGAGATACTGTTTGGCCTCTGTGTCTGTTTGTATCTATGGTCCAACATGGTAAGCTCTGAGAAAGGCAGCATAGATGCACGATAAGGCAGATCCGTACCACACACACACACACACACACACACACACACACACACACACACACACACACACACACACACACACACACACACAGGTATGATGACACTGGATCATTTAAAGGGCTTCACTTACACTCTATTCCATGTGTTTCAAGGGGTTATATAGAGACACAGAGAGAAACACTAAGAAGAAAAGAGGAATGGCTCTCAGTGGCTCTTGTAATGGTGGTTGTGGTGTCTGTCTGTCTGTCTGTCTGTCTGTCTGTGTGTGTCTGTGTCTGTGTCTGTGTGTGTCTGTGTCTGTGTGTGTCTGTGTGTCTGTGTGTGTCTGTGTGTGTGTGTCTGTGTCTGTGTGTGTGTGTCTGTGTCTGTGTGTGTCTGTGTGTCTGTGTGTGTGTTAGCTAATGAGGATGGCACTGACCAGCGATCACTGACTGTCAAACTGTCCCCATTTTCAAAAGAGGGAAGTTCCACTCACATTTCCTGACACAAGGCAGATACAGTTTCCCTCAATAACCACTGGGCATCGCATGGCCACGAATGGTCTACATATATAATAACAAATATAATATCTGGCAAACTAGAGACTTACATGATGCCTAAGACATGAAAAATACATCCAATACTGGCTGAGATAAAGGGTGTAACACACAAGGTGTAGGCTACATACAGTATACATAAGCAGTCATATGAGTGACATAGCAGCTCATCAGGGTGTGTGTAGGCTGATGGGAGGGATTCTGATGATCTTAAAACAACATAAACCAACAGATTCCATAACTGTCCTTCGTACTACACAGCTTTCTGTTAACTAGGAAAGGAGCTATTTACCTATGTGTTTTTACACAGGTATTTACCTATTAGGTGTCTGTGTGTGAAACAGAATCTCAGAAGAATATGAACGGAGACCTCGTTATACATTTACATTTAAGTAATTTAGCAGACGCTCTTATCCAGAGCGACTTACAAATTGGAAAGTTCATACATATTTATCCTGGTCCCCCCGTGGGAATTGAACCCTGGTCCCCCCGTGGGAATTGAACCCACAACCCTGGCGTTGCAAGCGCCATGCTCTACCAACTGAGCCACACGGGACCACGATGAAAATTATGAAAATTATCATTTCCAGAGTCAACACGACTCTCTGCTTTCCTCACAGGAGTTCAGTCACATTTAGCATCTACAGGAATTGTCTGAATCGAATAGTCTGAATCGACTCCTTTGAAATGATTCATCTGAATCGTCCCTCCTGCATTCACTCCATCTGTTTTGCTCAGCCTTAGAGATTGACAGCTGTCAGTCAAACGTCAAACTGTCTCAGAGTCCCGCCTTCTCCGCTTGAGGACGTAAAAAGGGAATAGTTTCCTTAGGTTTCTATTAGCCTAGAGATACTGCTTTCTCCACTCCCATTGGTCGGTATGGTTACAGGCCCCTCCCTCCACCCCCCTCATCCAGGCAACCGTTGAGGCAGTGGGTGTCATCGCAGTGGCTGTCATCCCCAAGTGCACCCTGAGATTGCAGCAATTCATACTCTTCATCCAGGAAGTCGAGGCTATTGTTGCTAGGCAACCCACGGACGCTGAACTTGTGGGAGACTTTGGTCCACTGTACTCGATTGGTCGCTACACGCTCATACAG
>NW_026600682.1:0-22500 GCF_029448725.1 Salvelinus fontinalis | reverse complement strand
TTCCCTCGATCCTGACTAGTCTCCCAGTCCCTGCCACTGAAAAACATCCCCACAGCATGATGCTGCCACCAACATTTTTATTTCACCTTTATTTAACCAGGTAGGCTAGTTGAGAACAAGTTCTCATTTGCAACTGCGACCTGGCCAAGATAAAGCATAGCAGTGTGAACAGACAACAACACAGAGTTACACATTGAGTAAACAATAAACAAGTCAATAACATGGTAGAAAAAAATAAAAAAATAAAAGAGAATCTATATACAATGTGTGCAAAAGGCATGAGGTAGGCAATAAATCGAGTAATTACAATTTAGCAGATTAACACTGGAGTGATAAATCATCAGATGATCATGTGCAAGAAGAGATACTGGTGTGCAAAAGAGCAGAAAAGTAAATAAATAAAAGCAGTATGGGGGGTGAGGTAGGTAAATTGGGTGGGTAGTTTACAGATGGACTATGTACAGCTGCAGCGATCGGTTAGCTGCTCGGATAGCAGATTTTTAAAGTTGTTGAGGGAGATAAAAGTCTCCAACTTCAGAGATTTTTGCAATTCGTTCCAGTCGCAGGCAGCAGAGAACTGGAAGGAAAGGCATCCAAATGAGGTTTTGGCTTTAGGGATGATCAGTGAGATACACCTGCTGGAGCGCGTGCTACGGGTGGGTGTAGCCATCGTGACCAGTGAACTGAGATAAGGCGGCACTTTACCTAGCATAGCCTTGTAGATGACCTGGAGCCAGTGGGTCTGACGACGAACATGTAGCGAGGGCCAGCCGACTAGGGCATACAGGTCACAGTGGTGGGTCGTATAAGGTGCTTTGGTAACAAAACGGATGGCACTGTGATAAACTGCATCCAGTTTGCTGAGTAGAGTATTGGAAGCTATTTTGTAGATGACATCGCCGAAGGCGAGGATCGGTAGGATAGTCAGTTTTACTAGGGTAAGTTTGGCGGCGTGAGTGAAGGAGGCTTTGTTGCGGAATAGAAAGCCGACTCTAGATTTGATTTTGGATTGGAGATGTTTGATATGAGTCTGGAAGGAGAGTTTGCAGTCTAGCCAGACACCTAGGTACTTATAGATGTCCACATATTCTAGGTCGGAACCGTCCAGGGTGGTGATGCTAGTCGGGCGTGCGGGTGCAGGCAGCGAACGGTTGAAAAGCATGCATTTGGTTTTACTAGCGTTTAAGAGCAGTTGGAGGCCACGGAAGGAGTGTTGTATGGCATTGAAGCTCGTTTGGAGGTTAGATAGAACAGTGTCCAAGGAAGGGCCGGAAGTATACAGAATGGTGTCGTCTGCATAGAGGTGGATCAGGGAATCGCCCGCAGAAAGAGCAACATCATTGATGTATACAGAGAAAAGAGTCGGCCCGAGAATTGAACCCTGTGGTACCCCCATAGAGACTGCCAGAGGACCGGACAACATGCCCTCCGATTTGACACACTGAACACTGTCTGCAAAGTAGTTGGTGAACCAGGCAAGGCAGTCATTAGAAAAACCGAGGCTACTGAGTCTGCCGATAAGAATATGGTGATTGACAGAGTCGAAAGCCTTGGCCAGGTCGATGAAGACGGCTGCACAGTAATGTCTTTTATCGATGGCGGTTATGACATCGTTTAGTACCTTGAGCGTGGCTGAGGTGCACCCGTGACCGGCTCGGAAACCGGATTGCACAGCGGAGAAGGTACGGTGGGATTCGAGATGGTCAGTGATCTGTTTGTTGACTTGGCTTTCGAAGACCTTAGATAGGCAGGGCAGGATGGATATAGGTCTGTAACAGTTTGGGTCCAGGGTGTCTCCCCCTTTGAAGAGGGGGATGACCGCGGCAGCTTTCCAATCCTTGGGGATCTCAGATGATACGAAGGAGAGGTTGAACAGGCTGGTAATAGGGGGTGCGACAATGGCGGCGGACAGTTTCAGAAATAGGGGGTCCAGATTGTCAAGCCCAGCTGATTTGTATGGGTCCAGGTTTTCCAGCTCTTTCAGAACATCTGCTATCTGGATATGGGTAAAGGAGAAGCTGGGGAGGCTTGGGCGAGTAGCAGCGGGGGGGGCGGGGCTGTTGGCCAAGGTTGGAGTCGCCAGGAGGAAGGCATGGCCAGCCATTGAGAAATGTTTGTTGAAGTTTTCGATTATCACGGACTTATCAGTGGTGACCGTGTTACCTAGCCTCAGTGAAGTGGGCAGCTGGGAGGAGGTGATCTTGTTTTCCATGGACTTTACAGTATCCCAGAACTTTTTGGAGTTAGAGCTACAGGATGCAAATTTCTGCTTGAAAAAGCTGGCCTTTGCTTTCCTGACTGACTGCGTGTATTGGTTCCTGACTTCCCTGAACAGTTGCATATCGCGGGGGCTCTTCGATGCTATTGCAGTTCGCCACAGGATGTTTTTGTGCTGGTCGAGGGCAGTCAGGTCTGGAGTGAACCAAGGGCTATATCTGTTCTTGGTTCTGCATTTTTTGAACGGAGCATGCTTGTCTAATATGGTGAGGAAGTAACTTTTAAAGAATGACCAGGCATCCTCAACTGACGGGATGAGGTCAATATCCTTCCAGGGTACCCGGGCCAGGTCGATTAGAAAGGCCTGCTCGCAGAAGTGTTTCAGGGAGCGTTTGACAGTGATGAGGGGTGGTCGTTTGGCCGCGGACCCGTGGCGGATACAGGCAATGAGGCAGTGATCGCTGAGATCTTGATTGAAGACAGCAGAGGTGTATTTGGAGGGCAAGTTGGTCAGGATAATGTCTATTAGGGTGCCCATGTTTACGGATTTAGGGTTGTACCTGATGGGTTCCTTGATGATTTGAGTGAGATTGAGGGCATCAAGCTTAGATTGTAGGACTGCCGGGGTGTTAAGCATATCCCAGTTTAGGTCACCTAACAGAACAAACTCTGAAGCTAGATGGGGAGCGATCAATTCACAGATGGTGTCCAGGGCACAGCTGGGAGCTGAGGGGGGTCGGTAGCAGGCGGCAACAGTGAGAGACTTATTTCTGGAGAGATTAATTTTTAAAATTAGAAGTTCGAACTGTTTGGGCATAGACCTGGAAAGTATGACAGAACTTTGCAGGCTATCTCTGCAGTAGATTGCAACTCCTCCCCCTTTGGCAGTTCTATCTTGACGGAAAGTGTTATAGTTGGGTATGGAAATCTCAGAATTTTTGGTGGCCTTCCTAAGCCAGGATTCGGAAACGGCAAGGACATTAGGGTTGGCAGAGTGTGCTAAAGCGGTGAGTAAGGCAAACTTAGGGAGGAGGCTTCTGATGTTGACATGCATAAGGCCAAGGCTTTTTCGATCACAGAAGTCAACAAATGAGGGTGACTGGGGACATGCAGGGCCTGGGTTTACCTCCACATCACCCGAGGAGCAGAGGAGTAGTAGGATGAGGGTGCGGCTAAAGGCTATCAAAACTGGTCGCCTAGAGCGTTGGGGACAAGGAATAAAAGGAGCAGATTTATGGGCGTAGTAGAATAGATTCTGGGCATAATGTGCAGACCAGGGTATGGTGGGGCACGGGTACAGCGGAGGCAAGCCCAGGCACTGGGTGATGATAAGAGAGGTTGTATCTCTGGACATGCTGGTCTCAATTGGTGAGGTCACCGCATGTGTGGGGGGTGGGACAAAGGAGGTATCAGAGGTACGGAGAGTGGAACTACGGGGTCCATTGCAAACCAAAACAATGATAACTAGCCTGAACAACAGTATGCAAGGCATATTGATATTTGAGAGAGACATACAATAAGGCATAAAGTGATTGCAGGTCTTGATTGGGAGAGCTAGCTAAAACAACAGGTGAGATAACAGCAGCTAGTCAGCTAACAGCAACAGCAGGTAAAAATGGCAACGACCAGGCAGACAGGGTCGGATTAACTACACACAGATCCTGAGTTAAAGCACAGAGCCGACAGATAAAACACAAATAAACGGAATGGAGTACCGTGAATTAATGGACAGTCAAGCAGGCATCAGCTATGTAGCCGAGTGATCATAGTGTCCAGGGGGCAGCCGTAGATGTAGCAGTGAGGCCTCCACTAAGCTAGCCCGCGGCGTTTAAAGTTAGTAGCCCGGGGGGGTGGTCTGCTCAGACGGAGGGGGTCTGCTCAGACGGAGGCCGGTTGAGGGCACAGCGGATGGGGTATTTGTCTGCAGACCAGACGTGGTCGTGTCGACAGAGAATCCAAGCCGGATGGCGGTGGCGAAAGAGAGGTTGTGAGTTGTAGAATTGTGTTTGCTAACTGGTGCTAGCTTCGTGATTCAGACAGCTAGTCATGGGTAGCAAGCTAGCAGAAGATGGAGGTCTGTTTTTAGCCACGCCGTGCAATTCCGTCGGTAGATTAGTGGGGTTCCGTGTGGTAGAGGGGACCAATCCAATTGTCAAAATAGTTATAGTGGCCTAAGAAGATTGTTCGATAGACCTGTTCAGATAGCAGCCGATATGCTCAAGACAGCTAACGATTAGCGGGCCGCAGTTAGCATATGGACGTTCAGGTTACGTCGCGATGGAGGGGCCAGTTGAAATACTCCCTCGGGCAGATAACGTCGGTATCCCAGTCGTGAAGGCCCGGTGGGGCTCCGCATCGGCAGTAAAACGGGTCCGGATAGGTGATTGTAGCCCAGGAGTGGCTGATGGAACTCTTCAGCTGGCTAGCTCCGGGATAATTGGTGTTTGCTCCGGAATTGATGTTAGCCGATAGTCACTCGGATAGCAGCTAGTTAGCTGCAAGATCCAGGTGTAAATGTCCAGAGCTTGCGGTAAAAATCCGGGGATATGGAGAGAAAAAAGGTCTGGTATGCTCTGGTCTGAGTCGCGTTGTACAAAACTGGCAATAGTTTTCCGAGCTAAAGGATAGCTGATGAGCGCTAGCTGTGGTTAGCTGAACTACTAACGTTAGCTTGTGAGCTGGCTAACTTCTGGCTAGCTTCTGTTGTAAATTTTGGATACGAGGTGAATAATACTTTTGAGGAAAAAAATAATAAACAGATCCGCACCACATTTGGTGAGGTGGGTTGCAGGAGAGTGTTTTGAAGTTGAGTTTTTAAGAAGGAAAAAAAAATATATATATATATAAAAAGATATGCGAAGAAAAATATATAAAATATATATACACGGGACAAGACGAGGACAAAGGACATCTGACTGCTACGCCATCTTGGATTCAAATTCTTCACCATAGGGATGGTGCCAGGTTTCCTCCAGACATGACGCTTGGTATTCAATCTTGGATTCATGAGACCAGAGAATCTTGTTTCTCATAGTCAGAGTCCTTTAGATGCCTTTTGGCAAACTCCAAGCGGTCTGTCATGTGCCTTTTACTGAGGAGTGGCTTCCGTCTGGCCACTCTACCATAAAGGCCTGATTGGTGGAGTGCTGCAGAGATTGTTGTCCTTCTGGAAGGTTCTCCCATCTCCACAAAGGTTCTTTGGAGCTCTGTCAGTGTGACCATCGGGTTCTTGGTCACATCCCTGACCAAGGTCCTTCTACCCCGATTGCTCAGTTTGGCGGGGTGGTCAGCTCTAGGAAGAGTCTTGGTGGTTCCAAATTTCTTCCATTTAAGAATGATGGAGGCCACTGTGTTCTTGGGGACCTTCAATGCTGCAGACATTTTTTGGTCCCCTTCCCCAGTTCTGTGCCTCGACACAATCCTGTCTCTGAGCTCTACGGACAACTCCCTCTGACCTCATGGCTTGGTTTTTGCTCTGACATCCACTGTCAACTGTGGGACCTTATATAGGACAGGTGTGTTTCTTTCCAAATCATGTCCAATCAATTGAATTTACCACAGGTGGACTCTAATCAAGTTGTAGAAACATCTAAAGAATGATCAATGGAAACAAGACGCACCTGAGCTCAATTTCGAGTCTCATAGAAAAGGGTCTGAATATTACGCAAATAAGGTATTTCTGTTTTTTATTTTGAATACATTTGCAAAAATGTCTAATAACGTAACAAAATGTGAAAAAAGTCAAGGGGTCTGAATAATTTCCGAATGCACTGTACGTGTGCACTGTACGTGTGTGTGAGTGTGCGTGCGTGCGTGCGTGCGTGCGTGTGTGCGTGTGTGTGTGTGTGTGTGTGTGTGAGGTGTCTTACTGAGGCCACTTGAAAGGAGTTGTTAGTCCCACGGTGGTCCAGGTCATGGCACATACAGGAGACAAAGAGAGCAAAGATCTCTATATTCCTACAGACAGAGAGGGAGGGGTAGGAGGTTAGACTGTAGGGTAATAGGGTTTAGTATGTAGATTATAGGATAAAGGGTGCCAGGGTTTCTACTAGCTCGAGGTAGTTGGCCAGGCCCAGATTCCTGTAGAGGAGATAGGGTGAGGAATGTAGGGTTAGGGTATAGTATGTTGGGTTAGGGTATAGGGTAGATGGTATAGTATGTAGGGTTAGGGTAGATGGTGTAGTATGTAGGGTTAGGGTATAGGGTAGATGGTGTAGCATGTAAGGTTAGGTTATAGGGTATATGGTGTAGTATGTAGGGTTAGGGTATAGTATGTAGGGTTAGGGTATAGGGTAGATGGTGTAGTATGTAGGGTTAGGGTTAGGGTAGATGGTGTAGTATGTAGGGTTAGGGTATAGGGTAGATGGTGTAGTATGTAGGGTTAGGGTTAGGGTAGATGGTGTAGTATGTAGGGTTAGGGTATAGGGTAGATGGTGTAGTATGTAGGGTTAGGGTTAGGGTAGATGGTGTAGTATGTAGGGTTAGGGTATAGGGTAGATGGTGTAGGGTATAGAGTAGATTGGGTAGTATGTAAGGTTTAAGGGGTTTATACTTACTCCAGGTAGTTGGCCAGGCCCAGGTTCTTGTAGAGGAGATAACAGAAGTGAGAGACTGAGAAGGCGTGCGTCCAGTTATGATAGGGAGGATCTCTGTAACCCTTCTTTACCATCAGACAGAACCTGAAACCAGGACAACCACACAATCAATCACCATAACCACCACTTCATCGCCATAGCAACCTCTTCAGACACACAGACAGTGAGTGGACTGGAGAGAAAGAGAGAGAGCGTGAAAGGTACCTGGCCAGAGTGTGCAGGTCAATCTTATAGGCGTTGATGAAGCCCATGTCTTCAAACATACTCAGGATGCCCTGGACACACAGGAGAGGAAGAGATCAGACACAGTACAGCAGGAACTGCTTTCATCTGGCTGGATACTCCCCAAATCAGTTTTACTCTTATTGGTCAAAACTGTGTTATTCTGAAGAAGATTGTCAGAGGAAGATTGTCAGAGGAAGATTGTCAGAGGAAGATTGTCAGAGGAAGATTGTTAGAGGAAGATTGTCAGAGGAAGACTGCCAGAGGAAGATTGTCCGAGGAAGATTGTTAGAGGAAGATTGTCAGAGGAAGATTGTCAGAGGAAGACTGCCAGAGGAAGATTGTCAGAGGAAGATTGTCAGAGGAAGATTGTTGGATGTGCACATAGAGATGGAAAGACGTCTTATCTTTGTGTCTGTGCCATTATAGGATCTGTGACAGGATGGGTGCGCCTTTGAGGCTACCTCCATTTTAAAGTAGTCAACTTTTCTTTTATGTTTGAAAGAAGTGTAAAGCTCATATTGGTGATTTACTACCACCTGCAGAGATGAAATCCTGAACCAAATCATGTGTCATTCAGTTGTTGTGGCCACTAGATGGTGGTAATAAAGCCATTTACAAACTATAGCACCAAATCAGAAGAAAAATGCATTGCCTTGTTCATTGGGTGATTACTGCCAACACATAGGAATCGCCTACTTTAAAATGGTGGAAGCTCTCAATGGCAATGTCCATGCTAAAACTAGTTATTTCCATGTTGAGTCCTCTATCGATCCAGTATCCTTGCACATTGTAAATACGGTACTGGAACTGACCCTGTAAATACTATGCTTACTTACTTTATCTAGTTCTTCTTATTTCTTATTTTTATATCTCGTGTGTTTTTGTTCTACCTTGTTATTTCTTGTATCACATTGTTATTGATTGCTGCATTGTGGGGGTTAGAGCTGCAAGAAAGGCCTTTCACTGTACTTGTGCGTGACATTTAAAACTTGAAACTACACATCTGTATGGATGTGCACGTAAACACACACATACACACTCTTCTTCTGACCCTCTGTATTACCATGGGTGTGTTGTCGTCAGGTAGTGAGCGGGGTGTGTAGGTGAACTCAGCAAATAAGGGATGAATCTCTTCCACTGGCTCCAGCCCAGTTACCAACAGCTGGGCCACCTCCTCCGCTGATACCTACACACACGCAAGCATGCACACACACACACACACACATTACTGCTGCACTGGATGTATGTGTGTGTGTGTGTGTGTGTGTGTGTGTGTGTGTGTGTGTGTGTGTGTGTGTGTGTGTGTGTGTGTGTGTGTGTGTGTGTGTGTGTGTGTGTGTGTGTGTGTGTGTGTGTGTTTTACCTTCATGTGGTACATCATCATCTCGTTGGCCAGGTGGGATCTGAACTGAGCTTCATGGACCTTCTTATACAGAAGAGACTGAACACATACAGGAGAGACCAGTCAGTCAACCACATTATTACACAGGAGAGACCAGTCAGTCAACCACATTATTATACAGGAGAGACCAGTCAGTCAACCACATTATTACACAGGAGAGACCAGTCAGGCAACCACATTATTATACAGGAGAGACCAGTCAGTCAACCACATTATTACACAGGAGAAACCAGTCAGTCAACCACATTATTATACAGGAGAGACCAGTCAGTCAACCACATTATTACACAGGAGAGACCAGTCCGTCAACCACGTTATTATACAGGAGAGACCAGTCAGTCAACCACATTATTACACAGGAGAGACCTGTCAGTCAACCACATTATTATACAGGAGAGACCAGTCAGTCAACCACATTATTATACAGGAGAGACCAGTCAGTCAACCACATTATTACACAGGAGAGACCAGTCAGTCAACCACATTATTACACAGGAGAGACCTGTCAGTCAACCACATTATTATACAGGAGAGACCAGTCAGTCAACCACATTATTATACAGGAGAGACCAGTCAGTCAACCACATTATTATACAGGAGAGACCAGTCAGTCAACCACATTATTTTACAGGAGAGACCAGTCAGTCAACCACATTATTACACAGGAGAGACCTGTCAGTCAACCACATTATTATACAGGAGAGACCAGTCAGTCAACCACATTATTATACAGGAGAGACCAGTCAGTCAACCACATTATTACACAGGAGAGACCAGTCAGTCAACCACATTATTACACAGGAGAGACCAGTCAGTCAACCACATTGTTACGCAGGAGAGACCACTCAGTCAACCACATTATTATACAGGAGAGACCAGTCAGTCAACCACATTATTACGCAGGAGAGACCAGTCAGGCAACCACATTATTACACAGGAGAGACCAGTCAGTCAACCACATTATTACACAGGAGAGACCAGTCAGTCAACAACATTGTTACGCAGGAGAGACCACTCAGTCAACCACATTATTACACAGGAGAGACCAGTCAGTCAACCACATTGTTACGCAGGAGAGACCAGTCAGTCAACCACATTATTACGCAGGAGAGACCAGTCAGTCAACCACATTATTACACAGGAGAGACCAGTCAGTCAACCACATTATTACACAGGAGAGACCTGTCAGTCAACCACATTATTATACAGGAGAGACCAGTCAGTCAACCACATTATTATACAGGAGAGACCAGTCAGTCAACCACATTATTATACAGGAGAGACCAGTCAGTCAACCACATTATTATACAGGAGAGACCAGTCAGTCAACCACATTATTATACAGGAGAGACCAGTCAGTCAACCACATTATTATACAGGGGAGACCAGTCAGTCAACCACATTATTATACAGGAGAGACCAGTCAGTCAACCACATTATTACACAGGAGAGACCAGTCAGTCAACCACATTATTACACAGGAGAGACCAGTCAGTCAACCACATTATTATACAGGAGAGACCAGTCAGTCAACAACATTATTACACAGGAGAGACCAGTCAGTCAACCACATTATTACACAGGAGAGACCAGTCAGTCAACCACATTATTACACAGGAGAGACCAGTCAGTCAACCACATTATTATACAGGAGAGACCAGTCAGTCAACAACATTATTACACAGGAGAGACCAGTCAGTCAACCACATTATTACACAGGAGAGACCTGTCAGTCAACCACATTATTATACAGGAGAGACCAGTCAGTCAACCACATTATTATACAGGAGAGACCAGTCAGTCAACCACATTATTATACAGGAGAGACCAGTCAGTCAACCACATTATTATACAGGAGAAACTAAACACACACATGAGAGACCAGTCAGTCAATGACAACTAAATCCACACCACAGCAATAGGGCCCTAACATCCTACTGTATCTTATCCTACTGTTTAAAACACACTTTGTGACTCAGTCATGACTGGAGTGTCAGAGGTCAGCGGTTATTGTGTCTCTTTAGATGGTCTGTCTGACTCACATGTGCGATGCTGATTCCACAGTAGATGGAGAAAGCAGTGGCCAGGTCCTCATCGAAGCGGTTAAACCACGGTCCATTAGTCTTATTGACCAACTCAGCCACCCCAATCACCTCTGAGAGATAGAGAGAAAGAGAGAGAGAAAGCGAAAGACATAAAGAGAGGAAGAGCATGAGAAAGATAGAGAAAGAAAGAGAGCAACCAGTGAAGAACAAACACCATTGTAAATACGACCCATATATGTGTTTATTTATTTTCCCTTTTGTGGTTAATATGATATGTGAAATATCTTTTGGAACTTCTAAAAGTGTAATTTTTACTGTTGATTTTTTATTTTTTTTTCACTTTTGTTTATTATCTATTTCACTTGCTTTGGCAATGTAAATATACACTCCCATTCAAAAGTTCGGGGTCATTTAGAAATGTCCTTGTTTTTGAAAGAAAAGCACATATTTTGTCCATTAAAATAACATAAAATTGATCAGGAATACAGTATAGACATTGTTAATGTTGTAAATGACTATTGTAGCTGGAAACGGCAGATTTGTTATGGAATATCTACATAGGCGTACAGAGGCCCATTATCAGCAACCATCATTCCTGTGTTCCAATGGCACGTTGTGTTAGTGAATCCAAGTTAATCATTTTAAAAGGATAATTGATCATTAGAAAACCCTTTTGCAATTATGTTAGCATAGATGAAAACTGTTGTTCTGCTTAAAGAAACAATAAAACTGGCCTTCTTTAGACTAGTTGAGTATCTGGAGCATCAGCATTTGCGGGTTTGATTACAGACTCAAAATGGCCAGAAACAAAAAACATTCTTGTTCTGATAAATTAAGGCAATTCCATGCGAGTATAACACTGAGTACTACTCACGTCACAGAACAGCGTAAACTGGCTCTAACCAGAATAGAAAGAGGAGTGGGAGACCCAGGTGCATAACTGAGCAAGAGGACAAGTACATTAGAGTGTCTAGTTTGAGAAACAGACGCCTCACAAGTCTTCAACTGGCAGCTTCATTAAATAGTACCTGCAAAACACCAGTCTCTACGTCAACAGTGAAGAGGCAACTCCGGGATGCTGGCCTTTCTCTCATGGAATAGCCTACATTTCTCAGGACAAGAATAGACTGACGAGTTTCAGAAGAAACATTTTGAGCATTAACATTAACAATGTATACACAGTATTTCTGATCAATTTGATGTTATTTTAATGGACAAAAAAATGTGCTTTTCTTTAAAAAACAAGGACATTTCTAAGTGACCCCAAACTTTTGAATGGGAGTGTATGTTTCCCATGCCAATAAAGCCACTTGAATTAAAATTGAAATGTAATTGAGCGAGAAAAAGAGAGAGAGAGAGAGAGAGAGAGAGAGAGAGAGAGAGAGAGGAAGAGAAAGAGAGAGATGAGAGAGACATAGAGAGAAAGAGAGAGAGGGGAAGAGAGGAAGAGAGAGAGAGAAAGATGAGAGAGAGAGAGGAAGAGAAAGAGAGAGATGAGAGATGGAGCAGCATAGAGGTAGAGAGCAGCTCCTCACTCCAGGAGCTGTCCTATGTATCGAATAGTTTACTCCAGTGTAGTGTTAGTTCAGTTGTTTACTCCAGTGTAGGGTTAGTTCAGTTGTTTACTCCAGTGTAGTGTTAGTTTAGTTGTTTACTCCAGTGTAGTGTTAGTTTAGTTGTTTACTCCAGTGTAGTGTTAGTTCAGTTGTTTACTCCAGTGTAGTGCTAGTTTAGTTGTTTACTCCAGTGTAGTGTTAGTTTAGTTGTTTACTCCAGTGTAGTGTTAGTTTAGTTGTTTACTCCAGTGTAGTGTTAGTTCAGTTGTTTACTCCAGTGTAGTGTTAGTTTAGTTGTTTACTCCAGTGTAGCGTTAGTTTAGTTGTTTACTCCAGTGTAGTGTTAGTTCAGTTGTTTACTCCAGTGTAGTGTTAGTTTAGTTGTTTACTCCAGTGTAGTGTTAGTTCAGTTGTTTACTCCAGTGTAGTGTTAGTTTAGTTGTTTACTCCAGTGTAGTGTTAGTTTAGTTGTTTACTCCAGTGTAGTGTTAGTTCAGTTGTTTACTCCAGTGTAGTGTTAGTTTAGTTGTTTACTCCAGTGTAGTGTTAGTTTAGTTGTTTATTCCAGTGTAGTGTTAGTTCAGTTGTTAACACCAGTAGTGTTAGTTCAGTTGTTAACACCAGTAGTGTTAGTTCAGTTGTTAACTCCAGTGTAGTGTTAGTTTAGTTGTTTACTCTAGTGTAATGTTAGTTCAGTTGTTAACACCAGTAGTGTTAGTTGTCACCGTTGTTCTCGTCCTTGATGGGGAAGCAGAGGATGTTGCGTGTTCTAAAACCGGTGCTGTCGTCCACTCCTCGGTAGAACAGAGGGTGGGAGTACGCATCCTTAATGTTCAGGATCTGCCCAGTCATAGCTACATGACCCGCTATGCCCTGGTCTGCAGGGATACGGAACTCCTTCTACACACACACACACACGCATACATATACACACGCACGCACACACACACACACACACACACACACACACACACACACACACACACACACACACACACACACACACACACACACACACACACACACACACACACACACACACACACACACACACACACACACACACACAGAGAGAGAGAGAGAGACCATCTTCATAATCTTAGTCTTCATCATGATTATGATGTTAAAATCTTCGTCATCATCATAATTCACATTATCAAACAAAGAAGTACTAGACATGTGTTTTACCTCATCATCACTGACCACGCCCCCATCAAAAACCTTGGCAACCAGCTCATGGCTGACTTGATCCAGTAGGAACACAGAGCAACTACAGAGAAATGACAGGGGGGGGAGAGAGAGAGAGATCATATCAAAATAACATTTTATTAGTAACATGGACATACTGTAGATTATACCGTGAAATGTTTGCTTACGAGCCCTTCCCAACGATGCAGAGTTAAATAATAATAATGAAAATAAAAATATTAACATGGAGCTACAGTACTGAATATACAGGGAGTACCAGTACCAGATCAATGTGGAGCTATATACAGGGAGTACCAGATCAATGTGGAGCTATATACAGGGAGTACCAGTACCAGATCAATGTGGAGATATATACAGGGAGTACCAGTACCAGATCAATGTGGAGCTATATACAGGGAGTACCAGTACCAGATCAATGTGGAGCTATATACAGGGAGTACCAGATCAATGTGGAGCTATATACAGGGAGTACCAGATCAATGTGGAGATATATACAGGGAGTACCAGTACCAGATCAATGTGGAGATATATACAGGGAGTACCAGTACCAGATCAATGTGGAGCTATATACAGGGAGTACCAGATCAATGTGGAGCTATATACAGGGAGTACCAGTACCAGATCTATGTGGAGCTATATACAGGGAGTACCAGTACCAGATCAATGTGGAGATATATACAGGGAGTACCAGTACCAGATCAATGTGGAGATATATACAGGGAGTACCAGATCAATGTGGAGATATATACAGGGAGTACCGGATCAATGTGGAGCTATATACAGGGAGTACCAGATCAATGTGGAGATATATACAGGGAGTACCAGATCAATGTGGAGCTATATACAGGGAGTACCAGATCCATGTGGAGATATATACAGGGAGTACCAGTACCAGATCAATGTGGAGCTATATACAGGGAGTACCAGATCAATGTGGAGATATATACAGGGAGTACCAGATCAATGTGGAGATATATACAGGGAGTACCAGTACCAGATCAATGTGGAGATATATACAGGGAGTACCAGATCAATGTGGAGCTATATACAGGTAGTACCAGATCAATGTGGAGATATATACAGGGAGTACCAGATCAATGTGGAGCTATATACAGGGAGTACCAGTACCAGATCAATGTGGAGATATATACAGGGAGTACCAGTACCAGATCAATGTGGAGCTATATACAGGTAGTACCAGATCAATGTGGAGATATATACAGGGAGTACCAGATCAATGTGGAGATATATACAGGGAGTACCAGTACCAGATCAATGTGGAGCTATATACAGGGAGTACCAGTACCAGATCAATGAGGAGATATATACAGGGAGTACCAGTACCAGATCAATGAGGAGCTATATACAGGGAGTACCAGTACCAGATCAATGAGGAGATATATACAGGGAGTACCAGATCAATGTGGAGCTATATACAGGGAGTACCAGATCCATGTGGAGCTATATACAGGGAGTACCAGATCCATGTGGAGCTATATACAGGGAGTACCAGTACCAGATCAATGTGAAGCTATATACAGGGAGTACCAGTACCAGATCAATGAGGAGCTATATACAGGGAGTACCAGATCAATGTGGAGCTATATACAGGAAGTACCAGATCAATGTGGAGCTATATACAGGGAGTACCAGTACCAGATCAATGTGGAGCTATATACAGGGAGTACCAGATCAATGTGGAGCTATATACAGGAAGTACCAGATCAATGTGCAGGGGAACAAAGTATTTGCGGTAGATATGTACATGAAGGCAGGATAAAAAGGCTAGAATCAGGATAGATAATAATATGAGTAAAATAAAGAAGAGAGAGAGATTGATAAAGAGAAAATAAATATTCTATTCCATTTTCCTCCACATGAGATACTCTGCAAAGCATGTTAGATGTACTTCCAGGGTTTAGGTTGTTTTACGGGTCATCAAGAACTCACATCTCTGCATCACTGAGGTTCCTGGCCTCCACTATAATCTCCTGCAACAACACTGAGACATCATCTGCAGAGAGAGAGAGAGAGAGAGAGAGAGAGAGAGAGAGAGAGAGAGAGAGAGAGAGAGAGAGGAGAGAGAGAGAGAGAGAGAGAGAGAGAGAGAGAGTACAGGGTCGGGACTGATAATCAGGCTGAGATACCACAAGGAGGGTTGTGTTATCAGTCTGTAGAGATTCAATCTGAGCCAGAGGAGAGGAGAGAAGGGAAGGGAAGGAAAGATGGGAGGGGAGAGGAGAGGACAGGAGAGGACAGGAGAGGACAGGAGAGGAGAGGACAGGAGAGGACAGGAAGGAGGGAGAGAGGATAACTCACCCAGATGTGTGAAGAGATTCTTGGCCACCTGTAACAGTGCCTGGCACTCCACTTTGAGTTTCTGTTCTTTCTGGAAGGCCAGTGTGGAGGTGAGGACAGTGGAGGTGTAACAGAAGCAGTGCTGGATCTTCTGTTCATCCAACTCCGTGTGTCTGCACAGAGAGAACACATTTATGTCCAAAATGAAACATTATTCTATTGACTGATCAATAGAATAATCAGGGGCATTAAATATGTGTTTAAACAGGCCAGATTTACAGAGAGAAAACCTATGCTGTTACATTAATATCAGTGTAGTTACATATCTCTGCCTGCAGATGGCAACGCCTTACCACTCTGATCACTATAGAGGAGAGCCAGCAGAATGTCAATACAGATGAAAAACTGTGGTCATTCTAGACTAGAGGACTTGTTTATAAAGGAGTTTTTTTCAGGGCAGGTCACATAATTAGGAAAACTATTCCCTTATCCTTCAATCACTACTTCTGAGTCAGGGCTGTTTCTGACAGCAGGCAGGCGCTAGGCCCTGATTGGCTTGTTGGCACAAAGAACCAATAGGCTCACTGGATTGCAGGTTCCTCTAAATCTGGAGGCATCAGATATCTGTCTGGCACAACATATTGCATGTGGTATGTGATAGGAGGATAGAACCGGGAAGGAGATGAGAGAGGGAGCGGGTAGAATGAGAGACAGATGGAGTGCAATAGAGGAGGAGAGGGATGAGTGTGAGAGATGGAGATATGACATTTGAAATGTGTCTATACATATCTACCACTTGTGAGTGTAATGTTTACTGTTCATTTTTTATTGTTCATTTAATTTTTGTTTATTATCTAGTTCACTTGCTTTGGCAATGTAAACATATGTTTCCCATGCCAATAAAGTCCTTGCAATTGAAAAAAATAAATAATTTGATATGTAGAGGAAAGAGGAGAGTGTGAGAGAGAGATAAAGTGGAGTAGAGTGGGGGCTGTGTCCTGACAACTGAGGTGAAAGATGGATGGAGGGATGGAGGGGGATGAGGGATGGAGGGATGGAGGGGGATGAGGAATGGAGGGGGATGAGGGATGGAGGGATGGAGGGGGATGAGGGATGGAGGGGGATGAGGGATGGAGGGGGATGAGGGATGGAGGGATGGAGGGATGAGGGATGGATGGGGATGAGGGATGGAGGGATGGAGGGATGAGGGATGGAGGGGGATGAGGGATGGAGGGATGGAGGGGGATGAGGGATGGAGGGATGGAGGGGGATGAGGGATGGAGGGATGGAGGGATGGAGGGGGATGAGGGATGGAGGGATGGATGGAGGGATGGAGGGGGATGAGGGATGGAGGGATGGAGGGGGATGAGGGATGGAGGGATGGAGGGGGATGAGGGATGGATAGATGGAGGGGGATGAGGGATGGATGGATGGAGGGATGGAGGGGGATGATGGATGGAGGGATGGAGGGATGGAGGGGGATGAGGGATGGAGGGATGGAGGGGGATGAGGGATGGAGGGATGGAGGGGGATGAGGGATGGAGGGATAGAGGGATGGAGGGGGATGAGGGATGGAGGGATGGAGGGGGATGAGGGATGGAGGGATGGAGGGGGATGAGGGATGGAGGGATGGAGGGGGATGAGGGATGGAGGGGGATGATGGATGGAGGGATGGAGGGGGATGAGGGATGGAGGGGGATGAGGGATGGAGGGGGATGAGGGATGGAGGGATGGAGGGATGGAGGGATGAGGGATGGAGGGGGATGAGGGATGGAGGGATGAGGGATGGAGGGGGATGAGGGATGGAGGGATGGAGGGATGGAGGGGGATGAGGGATGGAGGGATGGAGGGATGGAGGGATGGAGGGGGATGAGGGATGGATGGATGGAGGGATGGAGGGGGATGATGGATGGAGGGATGGAGGGATGGAGGGGGATGAGGGATGGAGGGATGGAGGGGGATGAGGGATGGAGGGATGGAGGGGGATGAGGGATGGAGGGATAGAGGGATGGAGGGGGATGAGGGATGGAGGGATGGAGGGGGATGAGGGATGGAGGGATGGAGGGGGATGAGGGATGGAGGGATGGAGGGGGATGAGGGATGGAGGGGGATGATGGATGGAGGGATGGAGGGGGATGAGGGATGGAGGGGGATGAGGGATGGAGGGGGATGAGGGATGGAGGGATGGAGGGATGGAGGGATGAGGGATGGAGGGGGATGAGGGATGGAGGGATGAGGGATGGAGGGGGATGAGGGATGGAGGGATGGAGGGATGGAGGGGGATGAGGGATGGAGGGATGGAGGGATGGAGGGATGGAGGGGGATGAGGGATGGAGGGATGGAGGGATGGAGGGGGATGAGGGATGGAGGGATGGATGGATGGATGGAGGGGGATGAGGGATGGAGGGATGGAGGGATGGAGGGGGATGAGGGATGGAGGGATGGAGGGGGATGAGGGATGGAGGGATGGAGGGGGATGAGGGATGGATGGATGGAGGGATGGAGGGGGATGAGGGATGGATGGATGGATGGAGGGATGGAGGGATGGAGGGGGATGAGGGATGGAGGGGGATGAGGGATGGAGGGATGGAGGGGGATGAGGGATGGAGGGATGGAGGGGGATGAGGGATGGAGGGGGATGAGGGATGGAGGGGGATGAGGGATGGAGGGATGGAGGGGGATGAGGGATGGAGGGGGATGAGGGATGGAGGGATGGAGGGATGGATGGGATGAGGGATGGAGGGATGGAGGGGGATGAGGGATGGAGGGGGATGAGGTATAGACTCAATTATGACAGGTTGAATTTAGGAGCTATTGGATTTTTTTACTGTCTCCATTCTCTCTTACTAACCAGGGACTAATTCAGACCTGGGACACCATGTGAGTGAACCCTCCAGTCAATCAGTGACATGAACAAATCAATGAACTAGCAGGGAGACAAGGAAAGCATCAGTATTTCAGCCCTCGAGGGGTTAATGGTTAGCCCAGCCCTACCACACTAACATCATCAAGGGAGGAGAGGCAGGGAGGTGGGAGAGAGGGATGAGAGGGAGAGAGGGATGGTGAGAGAGGGGGATGGTGAGAAAGAGGGATGGTGAGAGAGGGATAGTGAGAGAGGGGGATGGTGAGAAAGAGGGATGGTGAGAGAGAGGGATGGTGAGAGAGAGGGATGGTGAGAGAGAGGGATGGTGAGAGAGTGGGATGAGATGACGAGAGGGATGATGAGAGAGAGGGATGTGAGAGAGAGGGATGGTGAGAGAGGAATGGTAAGAGAGGGATGGTGAGAGAGACGGATGTGAGACAGAGGGATGGTGAGAGAGAGGGATGATGAGAGAGAGGGAGGGTGAGAGAGAGGGATGGTGAGAGAGAGGGATGGTGAGAGAGGGATAGTGAGAGAGGGGGATGGTGAGAAAGAGGGATGGTGAGAGAGAGGGATGGTGAGAGAGGGGGATGGTGAGAGAGTGGGATGGTGAGAGAGTGGGATGAGATGACGAGAGGGATGGTGAGAGAGAGGGATGTGAGAGAGGGATGGTGAGAGAGAGGGATGGTGAGAGAGAGGGATGGTGAGAGAGAGGGATGGTGAGATAGGGATGTGAGAGAGGGATGGTGAGAGAGAGGGATGGTGAGAGAGAGGGATGGTGAGAGAGAGGGATGGTGAGAGAGAGGGATGTGAGAGAGAGGGATGTGAGAGAGGGATGGTGAGAGAGAGGGATGGTGAGAGAGAGGGATGGTGAGAGAGGGATGGTGAGAGAGAGGGATGGTGAGAGAGGAATGGTAAGAGAGGGATGGTGAGAGATGGATGGTGAGACAGAGGGATGGTAAGAGAGGGATGGTGAGAGAGGGATGGTGAGAGAGAGGGATGGTGAGAGAGAGGGATGTGAGAGAGAGGAATGGTGAGAGAGGGATGGTGAGAGAGGAATGGTAAGAGAGGAATGGTGAGAGAGAGGGATGGCGAGAGAGGAATGGTGAGAGAGGGATGGTGAGAGAGGAATGGTGAGAGAGGGATGGTGAGAGAGGAATGGTGAGAGAGAAGGATGGTGAGAGAGGGATGGTAAGAGAGGGATGGTGAGAGAGAGGGATGGTGAGAGAGGGATGGTGAGAGAGGAATGGTGAGAGAGAGGGATGGTAAGAGAGGGATGGTGAGAGAGAGGGATGGTGAGAGAGAGGGATGTGAGAGAGAGGGATGGTGAGAGAGAGGGATGGTGAGAGAGAGGGATGTGAGAGAGAGGGATGGTGAGAGAGAGGGATGGTGAGAGAGAGGGATGGTGAGAGGGGGATGGTGAGAGAGAGGGATGGTGAGAGAGAGGGATGGTAAGAGAGGGATGATGAGAGAGAGGGATGGTGAGAGAGAGGGATGGTGAGACAGAGGGATGGTAAGAGAGGGATGGTGAGAGAGAGGAATGGTGAGAGAGGAATAGTGAGAGAGGAATGGTAAGAGAGGGATGGTGAGAGAGAGGGATGGTGAGAGAGAGGGATGGTGAGAGAGAGGGATGGTGAGAGAGGGATGGTGAGAGAGAGGGATGGTGAGAGAGAGGGATGGTGAGAGAGAGGGATGGTGAGAGAGGGATGTGAGAGAGGGATGGTGAGAGAGAGGGATGGTGAGAGAGAGGGATGGTGAGAGAGAGGGATGTGAGAGAGGGATGGTGAGAGAGAGGGATGGTGAGAGAGAGGGATGGTGAGAGAGAGGGATGGTGAGAGAGGAATGGTAAGAGAGGGATGGTGAGAGAGAGGGATGGTGAGAGAGGGAATGGTGAGAGAGATGGATGGTGAGAGAGGGATGGTGAGAGAGAGGTATGGTGAGAGAGAAGAATGGTGAGAGAGAGGGATGGTGAGAGAGGAATGGTGAGAGAGAGGGATGGTGAGAGAGAGGAATGGTGAGAGAGATGGATGGTGAGAGAGGAATGGTGAGAGAGAGGGATGGTGAGAGAGGAATGGTAAGAGAGGGATGGTGAGAGAGAGGGATGGTGAGAGAGGGGGATGGTGAGAGAGAGGGATGGTGAGAGAGAAATGGTAAGAGAGGGATGGTGAGAGAGAGGGGTGGTGAGAGAGAGGAATGGTGAGAGAGGAATGGTAAGAGAGGGATGGTGAGAGAGAGGGATGGTGAGAGAGAGGGATGGTGAGAGAGAAATGTTGAGAGAGGAATTGTGAGAGAGGAATGGTAAGAGAGGGATGGTGAGAGAGAGGGATTGTGAGAGAGAGGGATGGTGAGAGAGATGGATGGTGAGAGAGAAATGGTAAGAGAGGGATGATGAGAGAGGGATGGTGAGAGAGAGGGATGGTGAGAGAGAGGGATGGTGAGAGAGAGGGATGTGAGAGAGGGATGGTGAGAGAGAGGAATGGTGAGAGAGAGGGATGGTGGGAGAGAAGGGATGGTGAGAGAGAGGAATGGTAAGAGAGGGATGGTGAGACAGAGGGATGGTGAGAGAGTAATGGTAAGAGAGGGATGGTGAGAGAGAGGGATGGTGAGAGCAGAATGGTAAGAGAGGGATGGTGAGACAGAGGGATGGTGAGAGAGAGGGATGGTGAGAGAGAGGGATGGTGAGAGAGAGGGATGGTGAGAGAGGGGGATGGTGAGAGAGAGGGATGGTGAGACAGAGGGATGGTGAGAGGGATGGTGAGAGAGGGATGGTGAGAGAGAGGGATGGTGAGAGAGGGATGGTGAGACAGAGGGATGGTGAGAGAGAGGGATGGTGAGAGAGGGGGATGGTGAGAGAGAGGGATGGTGAGAGAGAGGGATGGTGAGAGAGGGATGGTGAGAGAGAGGGATGGTGAGAGAGAGGGATGGTGAGAGAGAGGGATGGTGAGACAAAGGGATGGTGAGACAGAGGGATGGTGAGACAGAGGGATGGTGAGACAGAGGGATGGTGAGAGAGGGATGGTAAGAGAGGGATAGTGAGAGAGAGGGATGGTGAGAGAGGGATGGTGAGAGAGGAATGGTAAGAGAGGGATGGTGAGACAGAGGGATGGTGAGAGAAGAATGGTAAGAGAGGGATGGTGAGAGAGGAATGGTAAGAGAGGGAAGGTGAGAGAGGGATGGTGAGAGAGGGGGATGGTGAGAGAGAAATGGTAAGAGAGGGATGGTGAGAGAGAGGGATGGTGAGAGAGAGAGAGATGGTGAGAGAGGGATGGTGAGAGAGAGGGATGGTGAGAGAGGAATGGTAAGAGAGGGATGGTGAGAGAGAGGGATGGTGAGAGAGAGGAATGGTGAGAGAGATGGATGGTGAGAGAGGGATGGTGAGAGAGAGGAATGGTGAGAGAGAAGAATGGTGAGAGAGAGGGATGGTGAGAGAGGAATGGTGAGAGAGAGGGATGGTGAGAGAGAGGAATTGTGAGAGAGATGGATGGTGAGAGAGGAATGGTGAGAGAGAGGGATGGTGAGAGAGGAATGGTAAGAGAGGGATGGTGAGAGAGAGAGATGGTGAGAGAGGGGGATGGTGAGAGAGAGGGATGGTGAGAGAGAAATGGTAAGAGAGGGATGGTGAGAGAGAGGGATGGTGAGAGAGAGGAATGGTGAGAGAGGAATGGTAAGAGAGGGATGGTGAGAGAGAGGGATGGTGAGAGAGAGGGATGGTGAGAGAGAAATGTTGAGAGAGGAATGGTGAGAGATGAATGGTGAGAGAGAGGGATGGTGAGAGAGAGGGATTGTGAGAGAGAGGGATGGTGAGAGAGATGGATGGTGAGAGAGAAGGGATGGTGAGAGAGGAATGGTAAGAGAGGGATGGTGAGACAGAGGGATGGTGAGAGAGTAATGGTAAGAGAGGGATGGTGAGAGAGAGGGATGGTGAGAGAGTAATGGTAAGAGAGGGATGGTGAGAGAGAGGGATGGTGAGAGCGGAATGGTAAGAGAGGGATGGTGAGACAGAGGGATGGTGAGACAGAGGGATGGTGAGAGAGGGATGGTGAGAGAGAGGGATGGTGAGAGAGAGGGATGGTGAGAGAGAGGGATGGTGAGA